>NW_021833416.1:85000-93405 GCF_006345805.1 Octopus sinensis | reverse complement strand
TTGGATTTTGTCATTCAACCTTCAACGACACTTGCGAGCCACCGGAAAAGTCAGCAAGTTGGGTCAATGCGTTCCTCACAAACTTTTCGGGTCTAATCGTGCGCTGTTTACGTCTCACGAATGAACCTTTTTTGGACGGAATAGTGACTGGTGATGAGAAACGGGTTCTCTATGAATATGTCAAGCGTCGAATGTATTTCGCCCGACGTGCTAACGATCCTGCCAGTTCGCCGACTTTCGAACGGTTTCTATAGAACGGACAGCTATGTTGAGGTGTCTACGAATATTACTTCATAGTACAACTACTGTGTTGATCCGTTAGAGAGATTTTAGAAAAAGAAATATATATATATATATATATATATGTTTGTATATGCAATTATGTATTTATGTATATATATATGATTGTATGTATGTATAAAGGATGGCGAAGTCACTATTACACTTCTTTTATTGCACTTCTTTTTGTAAAAGTTCTATAAACATGATTCCTTGCGAAAAGTATTGAGTAATCCGTCAGTTTCATGTTAAAATGCTTTTACAAATACGGATACGTAAAAGCAAACGTTAAGATTATGTATATATATATATATATATATATATATATATCCATATGTATATATATATATATATGTATGTATATGTGTATTATATACGGATATACATATATATATACATATATAGGTGTATATAAATATATATATGTATATATATGCATATGTGCATATGTAGATCTATTTATATATCTATATATATATATGTATATATATATATATATTTATATATATACATATATATATATATATGTACATTTGCGTATGCATACAAATATATATATATGTGTGTGCATATTGTATGTGTGTGGGTACGTGTGCGTGTGTGCAAGTGTGTACATATCTGTGTGTACGTGTGCGGGTTTGTGTACGTTTTTACATGTCGGCGTCTGTGTGCATGTGCACGCATTCGTTCCCGTGTGTCATTAAGCTAACGAACGGCAATAAATCGGGTACATTCCTACTTTAGTGTCCAATAAATATGATCATGAATAATTTAACCAGAAAACTTGATAGCTGTCACAATTGAATTATAGTATTTAACGCCAAGTAATAGTTCACCAGGCATGAGAAAAGACTCTTTACTGGTTCAAATTATATTAAACTCCACATGACGGAGTCCTCTTCTTCATATTACGCATTTGGGGACGATATAATGATTGGGTGTAAGATTTTAATGTGGTAATCATGGTGGCTGTTGCAGTGAATTGTTTAAAATACCACCCACATATATGCACGCCATATGTACATAATATACACACACACTTGATATGTATATACACACGCACATATATATCTTTATATGTATACATATATTTATACATACATATATATATATAATATTATATATATATATATATATTATAGATATATATATTATATATATATAATATATATATACACAATATATATATATATACAAATTTATATATATATGTATACATATATTTATGCATATATATATGCATATGTATATATATGTGCGTATACATATATTTATGCATATATATATATATATATATATATACACCCGTGCACAAACATATATTTATATGTATACATATATTTATACATATATATATGCGCACACATACACACACACACACACACACACACACATATATATATATATACATATACATACACACACATATATATGTATGTGTAGATATATATATATCCATATACACATATACATACATACAGTCACACATAATCACACACACACAAACATGCGCATACACGGATATGTGTGCGTGTGTGTACGTGTGTGTGTGTGTATGTGTGTGTGTGTGTAGGTGCAGACGCTGCTATATGGTAAAGAAACTTGCTTCCGAAACATGTCTTACGTTGAGTCCCACGGCGATGCATTTGGAGCTTACGTTTTCCACTATACTTCTTGGCAAACTGAAGCTGTGTCAGAGGATACAGACACATACACACACATACACATACACACACACACGCACACACACATATACTCACACACAAACACGCACACACATACACACGTAAGGATAGATGTTATTGCAACTGAAGCTGAGTTCTTGTTTCGCCTCTTGTGTTTCACGGTAATGTGATCGTCAGGCGAAAGTGCTCAAATCACCATCGGTTTATGTAAATAGAAGTTCCAGGAAGGTTGAAGCTGTTAACAATAAATTTCAAGCCAAACGAGGAAAGGAAAAACATACGAGGGTTTACCGTAAATAAATTTAAAAGAAACGAAAAAGTATATGAAGAATGTTTGTCAACGAATTCCCTGGGTAAATAAAAAGAAAAGCGAAAGAAATCCGAAACAATGAAAATAAGAACAACTTGAACAGAAAAGACAAGAAAAAGAAGCAATGGTGATGAAAGGTGAGGATGTATACTTATATATGCATAGAAACATATACATACAGGCATACGTACACACATTCATACATACATACATAGACTCGTATATACAACTGGCTTTTATCTGTGTCCGTCTATTAAGTTCATTCACAAGGCTTTGACCAGCTCAGAGAGAGAGATAGAGAGTGTGTGAGAGAGATAGACACACTGACAGACAAACAAACAGACAGCGATAGAGATAGAGATAGATACACAGACAGACAGACAGACAGATATATAGATTAATAGATACACAGCACATCTCTTAGTCTCTCTGTCTCTCACTTTCTCTCTCCTCATTTATATCTCTCTCTATATATTTGTTGAAAAGCTGGTCACTTTGTACCCAGGAAAGTAGCCTTTGACCTCCTAAGGCAATAAAAACTGGAGATAAAATGCTTTCTGTACCAAAACCAAGGTGTGCGTGCGCGTGCGCGTGCGCGTGCACACACACACACACAAGATTTTGTGTGTGTATGTATATGTGTGTATCTATCTATTACATATATAGGGATACAGATATTGATTGTTCACTGTCACCAAGCATCTCAATTCTTCAGCTGTAACTAGTTTGTGATCAAGGTATTTTATTTTGCAAGGTACCATTTCCCCTTGAATTTGTGATTTCAGAGAAAGGTAAGAAATTCTTCATATTTTGCATCTTTGGTATTTTGACATTACAGTTTGAATTGCAGCATTGGCTATTTAAAGCGAAATATCATAAGAGCTAATACTGAAACATAATATTTAAAAAAGGCTTTTTCGACTGTTATCAAGTCTTTAAGAACATTCACGTCTATTTTCCAAAAATATATAATTTGAAATAGTTTGCTTTTGTTTTGGAGTGAAATTGTTTTGTATTTTAATCTTCTTGAATAAAAATCTTCGCATACAAAAGCTGAGACAACTATACTTCACATTTTGAATTGCTTATCTTTTGGTACTTGCGAGTCCCTTAAATAAATATTCAACCCTATGAAATATTGGCCTTCCTAAACCTGAAGTCATACGATAGTTCCAGCCCTAAATAAATTTAACTTGTACTTTTAAAAATGTTATTCAGGATAATGTGAAATATTGAATTTCAGATAGAATAAAGTAAGATATAGCTATGAATAAAAGGTGGGTTGATTATGAATTTTGACTGAAGAAATAGGGCCTCGAAACAAAAAGTTGTACGGGGCATCTAAAATTCATGCGACGGCTCTGGCTACTGTAAGCCGTTGTGGAGGCACATGGTCTAGGGATTAGAGCAGCGGACCCGCGGTCGAGGGATCGCGGGTTCGAATCTCAGGCCGGGCGATGTGTGTGTTTATGAGCGAAACACCTATGCTTCAAGCGGCTCCGGCAGAAGGTAATGGCGAACTTCTGCTGACTCTTTCGCCACAACTTTCTCTAACTCTCTCCTCCTGCGACTTGCAGCTCGCCTGCGACGGACCGGCGTCCCGTCCAGATGGGGAATATATACGCCAAGGAAACTAGGAAACCGGCCCTATGAGCCAGGCGTGGCTCGAGAAGGAACAAACAAAGCAATAACCCGTTTAAATGTGTAATTAGAATTTACATTAGTAGTCCTTCCATTTTTTCTTGTAGTACCGATTCTGATTGCGGATTTTGCATTCATGTTTAGAGAGAAAGTTCATGGAAGTGTTTCATAGATTCAGTTACTTCGAAGAGTGAAGAATTTAACATTTTCAAAATATGTCTTTTGTCTTGATATGAAAACGTGAGAGAGAAATTAGTTTTGTTATTTGCATGGTAGAGAGACACAAAATAAATGATTTGTTTCCTTCTCGAGTCATGCCTGGCTCATAAGGGTCGGTTTCCCGGTTTCCTTGGCGTATAGGTTCCCTACCTGGATGGAACGCCGGTCCGTCGCAGGTGGGCTGCTAGATGCAGGAAGAAAGAGTGACAGAAGGTTGTGGTGAAAGTGTCGGCAGAAGTTCGCCATTACCTTCTGCCGGAGCCGCGTGGAGCTTAGGTGTTTTTGCTCATTAACAAGCACATCGCCCTGTCTGAGATTCGAACCCGCGATCCCTCGACCGCGAGACCGCTACTCTAACCACTAGGCCATGTGCTTCCACAAAATAAATGAATGCTCAAGTGAGATACTGAAATTAATAGAGAATGGTCAGAAAGAAAGAAAGAGAAAGAGAGAGAGGAGGAGAGAGAGGCAAAGAGAGAGACAGAGAGAGGGGGAGAAGGAATGCAGAGAAATATAGAAAGAAAAAGAAAAAGTGAGAGGTGATATGAGAGAGAGTCAGCAGTCTGGAATAAGTACGAACAAAAATGGTAAAAGCTAAATATGAAGCAAAGTAGCAAGGTAGAAAGGAAACTGTGTCTATGAGTGAAGAGTAAAAAGCGGAGAGTATTAACCGAAAACTGATAAAATACCAAAAACACTAAATTTAAGAAAAAGTCATCCATGGAATATTCTGAAATTACAGAGGTGGTGATATGGTGATAAAGTAGTCTATGTATGAAGAGATGAATGGAATGAAATATAAAATATCTTTATTTCAGCTACATTTTGACAGATAGTTCTGAAACTATAAATTTCATCATGAAACTCAGCAACTATATATTTTTTCTCCATTGAAATTTGTCAAATGTTAATATCCTTCAGTAAGAGTTATTCAAGTATGAAATGGGAGAGAAACCTTACATAATCAAATTACTTGAAGCGAAGAAATATAATAATAATAAAAAAAGAAGAAAAAAAAAACTTCAAAGAAAAAAATTATAAAGAAGTATCGTTCAACGCATGCAAATTCCAGTAAAAATAGAAACGAAGTCATACGATTTTGGATAAAAGTAAAAGAAAATGGAAATAAGAGTAGAACCAAAATGCATTTGAAAATTACAAAAATAAAATCACGTGATCATTAGTGATAAAATGACAATGGACAATTTTCTGGATGCGTTCCTATTTTTTTTTTTTCAATAAAAAATTACCCGAATTTTACAGATACTGCATTGCGAATAATCAAAATACAATTTCATGTATGTATGTATGTATGTATGTATGTATGTATGTATGTATGTATGCTGTATGTATGTATGTATGTATATATGTAGTATGAGATGAGGAGAGAGCAGCAAGCCAACATGTATACCTGTATATATATATATATATATATAATATATATAATATATATATATATATATATATATATATATATATATATATGTATATATATAACAGATATAAATATAAAGGTGTATATAGGTCTGGATGTATGTGTATGCATGTATATATGTACGCATATAAGCACATATACATATGTGTATGTATATATATATACATTTATATACATATATATATATATACGTATATATATATAATATATATATATTATATATATATATATATTATAGATATATAATATATATATATTTACATATAATTATATAATATATATATATATATATTGAGAGAGAGAGGAGAGAGTGAGATAGATAGATAGATAGATAGATAGATAGATAGATAGATAGATAGATAGATAGATAGATAGATAGATAGATAGATATAGAGAGGTATATGTATGCACGTATGCATGCACGTACACATGTATATCTCAAAATACAACTGTACAGAATAACCTAAATTTATTTGACCGATTATATCTGTTCATATATGCAAATGCATGTGTACGACTCTCTCACACACACCATCTCTCTAGCCATAAAGTGTTGCGTGTGAGCGCGTTTGCGTATGGATTTTTGCGTGTGTTAAGAATACCATTTGTATATGAGTAAGCGGAATCATAAATGTGTGCGTGTCTAGCTGTGTGTTTACGTGTCTTCGTGCGTGAATGTTTGTTATATGACAAGCGTGAACGAATATTTGATCAAGGGTTCATTATCTATCGTTGCCGTTATTGACGTAATCGCTGTAGATGTCGTTATTAGTATTATGAACGGCGGCGAGCTGGCAGAAACGTTAGCACACCGGGCGAAATGCATAGCCGTATTTCGTCTGCCGCTACGTTCTGAGTTCAAATTCCGCCGAGGTCGACTTTGCCTTTCATTCTTTCGGGGTCGTTAAATTAAGTATCACTTGCGTACTAGGGTCGATCTAACCGATTGTCCCACCCGCCCAAAATTCGGCCTTGTGCCCTAGAGAAGAATAGGTTATTATTGTTATGAAAGGCGGGGCGAGCTGGTAGAATCGTTCGGACGTCGGGCGAAATGCTGAGCGGTATTTCGTCTGCCGTTACGTTCTGAGTTCAAATTTCACCGAGGTCGACTTTGCCTTTCATCCTTTCGGGGTCGATTAAATAAGTACCAGTTACGCACTGGAGCCGATCTTATCGACTTAATCCGTTTGTCTGACCTTGTTTGTCCTCTCTGTGTGGGTAGTAAAGAAATAGGTATTCCTTCTGTCTTTACGTTTGGAGTTCAAGTTCCGCCGAGGTCGACTTTGCCTTTCATTTTTTCAGTGTCGATAATTAAGGACCAGCTGTGTACCGGGGTCGATCTAATCGACAGGACCCCTCTCCCAAAATTTAGGTGCTTGCGCCTAGAGTAGAAAAAGTCATTATTGTTATGTAGGCAACAATTTGGCAGTATCGTTAGCACGCTGGGCAAACTGGTTTCCGGCAGTTCGTTGTCTCTGCGTTCTGAGTTCAAATTCCGCGTCGGTCGACATTGCCTTTTATCCTTTCGGAGTCGATGAAATATGCACTATTTACACCTTGGTGTTGATGTAATCGACTAGTTCCCTCCTTGCAAATTTCAGACCTTGTGACTATAGTAGAAAAGGTTATTATTGTTAAGGCGGCGACTGGCAGAATCATTTGCACGTTGGACACCGGAGTCGATGTAATCGTATCACCTCTTCCCTCAGAATTGCTAGACTTGTGTGTCAAAATTACCCTATTTTGGAAGAGACAAAATATGAAAGACTAACCCAAGCCCATCCACCTGTTGTTTGTACACATTGTTTCTTTTACCCACCAATATTATTTTAGCATCACCACTTCTGTGGCTTTTCTCAATGAGAATATAATTTCAAATGATTTAGATTTTAAACTGATTTTCCTCTCTTATGTTATAATCTCCAGCGCAAAAGTGTGAGCTGGTGATGTTGTATAAGATTAGTGTTAATTTCATATTTGATCATTTATTGCCTTTTGTCGATGCCGATATTACAGCATGCTTGTGTATGTGTCCTTGTATGCGTATATATGTATGTGTGTCTATAGTTGTTGACTTTAATCGATTTTAGTCTTACCATATACTTATGCTTCTATTACTATAGTGATGAGTTGTTGCTAAGGAACTTTGTTATACCATTGGTTCTTTATATCGCGTGTGTGTGTGTATGGGGGAGTAAGTTTTGTACTTGTACCACGTCCGTGCTTCAGTGTTGGATCTTTTGCTTGTCTGAAAATATTTTCTGTTGAATCCATTCTGTTTCTGGATAGAGTACAGATATTTGCTTCCCATTACGTTCTCGCCAGTGCTCTGCAATCCTTCACTCACACTACGAGCCGACGCGCCTTTATGTGGCGATGTCCCTGCATTGCTTTTTCATGCACGTCATTTGGTTTAATAACGTCTAGTTTTTCTGATTATCTATGGTTTAATTGTTCCCACGCTGCATTTGGTGTAAGCGCAAGGTATTTTATGAAACCACTCTGACTTACATAATGATGAATTTATGGACCTTGCTGCTTTTCTATAAATTGATTTTGAAATTTAATTTTGTAACTTAGAGTGTGCTAAAAAAATATTTGAAAGCAAATTCACTTCTGGGTGTAGCATCAACAAACATAATGCCCAGGAATCTGGTTTCGCTACACCAAAAATTTCATTGTCCAACTTTTTCCTTTTTTTCTAAACTGTTCCAGTATTTGTATCAGTACATAAAGCACACTCCATTATATGCATTGTTGTTGACGATGTTTGCAAGTTTTTCTAGTTCACCTATATATATATTCTGATCCAGTCCTGTTGATTTTATCCTAAAAA
>NW_021833416.1:75000-80000 GCF_006345805.1 Octopus sinensis | reverse complement strand
TCATACATGCATGGGAACATACATGCATGCATACAAACATGCACATATGCAGACATGCGCATGAATATGGATATATTTATGTATGTATATACACACATATAAATGTGAATATATTTACATATATATAGAGTATGTGCGTTTAGTTCACTGGTAATCTAAACGAATAGGTACGCTGCGTAAGTGCTCGGGGTCATCAGGGCTCCCTGATCGTAACCGAGACGGGAGCTAGGGAACCATTTTAGGTTTCCGATACAGGGTATATATAATTGTGAAAGAGGAAAGACTGTGAGCCGGCAGAAACGCTAGCACGCCGGGCGAAATGCTGAGCGGTATTTCGTCTGCGGATACGTTCTGAGTTCGAATTCCGCCGAGGTCGACTTTGCCTTTTATCCTTTCGGGGTCGATTAAATAAGTACCAGTTACGCACTAGGGACGATATAATTGACTTAATGCGTTTGTCTGTCCTTGTTTGTCTTCTCTGTTTTTTTCGCCCCTTGTGGGGGTAGTAAATAAATAGGTATTTCGTCTGTCTTTACGTTCTAAGTTCAAATTCCGCCGAGGTCGACTTTGCCTTTCATCCGTTCGGGGTCGATAAATTAAGTACCAGTTGCATACTGGGGTCGATATAATCGACTGGCCAATCCCCAAAACTTACCGGCCTTGTGCCTAGAGTAGAAAGCTATATTTGTGAAAGAGGACTACAAACGCTAAGGCAAGGCAAGCATCTCACTTCATATACATTTAAGAATAATAATATGACTTGAGATGCTTGTAATGCCTTGGTGTTTGCTGTCCTCTTCACAAATATATATATATATATATATATATATATATATATATGTGTGTGTGTGTGTGGGTGTGTGTGGGTGTGTGTGCGTATATATGTATATATTCGTATATTATATTATACATACACACACGTAGTGACTACTGTTCTATATTTAATTGAGCAAAAACAGGTTATTTTGAAGACATGGTGACGACTATCTGAAGTTAGAAAGCATCTTCCCTTTTTATATTTTTGTATTTAATAAGTGTGTAGTTTTCATCTCTTAATTACATATAAATACTAATTAAATGTAGGAAATTCTTGTTTACTCTTATCATTAAGTATGCAAATAAATCATGACCAAATGTTTTGGAAGTTCTAAGAGTTTCATGTAAATTGAAGGAAGTAAATCCTTCATCGGCGTTTCCTTATTGGGGAGGATGTTCTCAAGGTTTTCGTTTTTTTTCTTTCTTTATCGATTTTGTTATGATTTTTCAATGTCCATGACATTAACTTACAATATTGGAAATGAATCTTTGGTTAAAATTGGTTCAGAAGCTATGAAAGTTTTGTTTTCTTTGTTACTGAATTTGTTAATTTTTACTGGTCTTTTCGCTTTTAATGGTCTTTTCTTAAGTTGTTGATGTCGAATGTGATTCAGAGCTGCTACCTATTTCCTTCATGATCGTATGATGTCTTGCAAACAACTTGCACATGGAAGTGCTACCAGTCAAAACTCCACATACCGGAAACCAGCAAGTGTATGGGGTCATCAGGAGAGAATGCGCGCCGTTTCGGGGCCTACCTCTCGACGGCATCAATGCGCATCGGTCCCCCACCCCCTCACTGATAAAAGGCTTGCTAGATCAACTGGTTATCAAATAAAGTTCAAATATACAGTTTCCGGCCTTCAGCTTACTTCTGCCAGATAGTTGATTAGCCATTGATTAATTAAGGGCAAGCTGTTGATGGAGCGACGATGATTTTGCTTAAAATCAATTCTGCATGTCCGGAATTCTGCATGTCCAAGACGTTTTGCAAGTCCAGAGCACAGCATCAGTTGATATATTCATATTTATGTTATCCTTTTTCACATCCTTCAAACGTAGAAGCTGATGTTTTAGCTTTTATTTGTGCCAATGTATCATTGTTTGTGACATAAGTCAACCCATTTCACGCTCAGGATTCAGAGAGAATTTTGTTTATATAAATCTCCGAAGAAGACATATTTGATGCTGATATAAATTCAAAGCCTCAGAGACATAAGTACGAAGTGGTGAGAAAGGCCTCTGGGTAAGCAAAAATACAGATTGTGATATCGTCTTCAGGTGAGAACATGGGCATGATATCTTCAAGCACTTACATATATAATACATATGTATAAAGAAGCACACACAGACACACAACTTTTATCTTTTGCTTGCTTCAATCATTAGCTACTCCAGGGCATCCGGGGAATCTTAGTCGAACAAATAAACCCCAGTACATATTCTCTAAAGCCTGTTGCTTATTTTCTAGATTTCTTTTGCATAACGCTCGGTTAATGGCCCTAAGCACAGCCACAACAATTGTTATGCGTTGGTGGAGGATAAACATACACACAAAGACTCACACACACATACATACACGCACATACAAACACACACACAGATATATAAGACATACTTCTTTCAGTTTCCACCTACCAAAATTCACGGACAAGCCTTCGGTCGGTCCGAGGCTATATTAGATGACACTTCCCAAGGTTCACGCGGTGGGACTGAACTCGGAACCATGTGGTTGTTAAGCAAACCAACCCACTACACAGCCACACCTGCGCATATATATATATAGATATATATATATATTATATATATATATATATTATATACATACATACATACATACACGCACACACACCACACACACACACCACACACACACACACACACACACACACACACCACACACATATATATATATATATATATGTATGTATGCATATCGATAATCATTATTATTATAATCTTGAGTCGGTGTTCATTTGCTATTTCGCTAATGCGATGTGATATAGGAAGACAACAGGTAGCACAAATCTTATTAGACAACGGAAATGAATATGAAGAGAAGCACGAGTTGTTTGCGAGGTCGTTCAGTGCATCTCACAGAGGAAATAGTGAGTGAGAATGAGAAGACGAAAGGCAATGCGTGTGGGTTAGAGTGTGAGGTATTGGTTTTATGTTGTTTTCGACAGGGAGATAACTAGGGACGGTATTACTAGCTTTCACTATTGTATCGTTTCGGTATTCTGATTGCCGCCATGATGTGTTAGCGCTTGAAATGCTTGGTCGAACAAGGTGAGGCCTGTAGTTATGTTTTGGTAAGTTATGGTCCTTATGCTATCGGTTTCTGTTGTCGAACAGCTAAGTTACGAGGACGTAAGGAAACAAACACAAGTTGTAAAATGTTGATGGCGGGATGAGGTGGGGCCAGAACGACATACACACATGTAAGTGTGTGTGTGTGTGTGTGTTGTGTGTGTGTTTGCGTGTGTGTGTGCGTGTGTTTGCGTGCATGTGTGCGCGTGTGTGTATGTGCATGTGCGCATGCTAGTGTGTGCGTGCATGTGTGCGCATTTGAGTGTGTGTGTTTGTGTGTGTGTATACATATATATATATATATACTATATATAATATATATACATACATACATATATATATATATCGAGTGATTTCATAAAGTAAAGCGGTGTCATTCATTATTAGGAGTCATTCATTTTATCTACCATATTATACTGACTGTAGATGACAACTGTTCCATAATGTTAAGGTTTTTGGAAAATGCAAGCATTCTCATGTTTTGAACCTTTCTACCGGATTCCTCAAATTCTGTCTGACGTAACACAAAGTAATAAAAACGACGGTTATCCAATGAGTGCATCATTTTCTAACTTGAATTTCTATTGAGTTCCACCAACAATTGACAACCCGTCTCGAACTGTTCTTGATGACCCTGTCTTTTTTTTTATATCGATATCGATTTGCATAAGTGAATCAACTTTGACAGCTGCTTTGATTAATAAATTACTGACATTTAGCAATGTTCGATTTTCATGCCATAAAATGATACGGACAAGACGGTATACACATATACACACACATATATACACATGTATGTATGTATGTATGTATGTATGTATGTATATATATATATACACATATATATACATACATACATACGTACATATGTATATCTCTCTCTCTCTCTCTCTATATATATTATATATATATATATATATATATATTATATATATATAGATAGATAGATAGATAGATAGATAGATAGATAGATAGATAGATAGATAGATAGATAGATATATGAACTATAGCCCAAATTACGCAAAAGTGAAAATAACACAGACATCTCACTTTAACATATATTTATCAAAGTTACATAAAAATATCGTGAAATAGTTAACAGTTACTTGTTTCAATAAAATTGCCATCGGCTCCAACCATGGCCTCCAGACGACATCGGAACCTCCTGCAACTCTTCAGACGTTTTCTTGTTTCAGTTACTGAATACTGTTATAATCTTTGCCTTTAGTTCATCTTAAATGTCACAAGGAGTTTTGTTGGTCTCTTGCTCAACTGTGCCCCAATATAAAAATAAAAGGAGTTGCAATCTGGTAGGGGGTGGAGTTAGATGGCCAGATGTTAGGGGTGATGTGGTCGCAGAAATTATCTGACAGCCATGACTGGGTTCTCCTGCTTTTGTGGCATGGTACAGGTTGCTGTTGCCAGACATAGGGATTCCAGCATATCTGAGTTTGTATTTCCCTCATACACCACCAGCTCTGATAGACCATTGCTCCAAATTGCTCTCCAGACCATCACAGAATAGCCGCTGTGTTTCATTGTTGGCTGCACTCTTTTCACATCAAATTCCTGATCACAGAGTCTCCAGGTCAACACTCGACCACTGTCACAAATTACAGGACATCTGGACTCATCAGAGAATATGGTCTAAAATGTTAGTGGTGTCTCCACCATCTCACTGGCCCAATCGTTTCTACGCTTGATACTGGATGGTCGAAGAAGTGGCTTCTTTCTTGCTGCTCTGTCATAGTAACCAAATTTGTGGCGATACCTGACAGCTGTTTTGGGACTGACATCAACTTGTTCTGCTGTATCAGAGGCCTTGCAACGAGGATTATCCTCTACACTTCTCTTAACAAAGCGAAGGGTCCTGC
>NW_021833416.1:45000-70000 GCF_006345805.1 Octopus sinensis | reverse complement strand
TACTATTGGCTCTCCTCAAAATAGAATTAGAGCCGTGTTTCTTCATATTATACAATTTGCTTGACGTAACGCTCGCAAACAAACAGTTTGAAGACAAATAACGAATACGTGTCGAGCAGTCTTGTCCCGTTTGACGCATTCTGGACAGTTTCGACTGTTGGCCTCTGCAAACAGTCATACGAGTAGCATTTATCTCGAATGCGCAATGCTCACGCTATAGCGTTACAGAGGCCTGTGACCTTATGGTTAGGGTGCTGCGTTCACGATTGTAAGATTGGCTGGTTTCGATTTCCAGGACTGGGCGATACCTTGTGTTCTTGAGCAAAACCCTTGATCTTGCATGGCTCCAGTTCACTCAGCTGTAAATAAATATCCCTACAAACGGAATGAAATCCCATTCAGGATGCAGTTCCGTTGATGAGGATGACGACCATGGCGCTGCTCAGGCGAAAAAATTTCGGAAATTCTTCATCATACTCAACTCGAAAGTCCAGAAGAGATATTTCAGACTGTATTTGTTGACGCTAAGAATGACTGTGTTGTGTGGACGCCCCCAGACGATGAAGTAGGCTAGCCCAATACGTAGATATTGAGGGAGAAGCCTAGACGTCAATGGTTGTAGAGTGTAGGAAAGTCAGTAGGCATCCGAACGTGCGACATAACAGACTGTCAGGCATTCATCACTGCAGAGAATGTAAAATTTGAGTTTCAACATGGTCCAACTGGTAAAGTTTTGTGAGCGCTGGTAATATATCCAATGCCAATGTTGCACCTCATCCACGCTTGATCGAGGATTCCAGTTCAGTTAAATAAACGAAAGCAGAAATGCAAGCCGAACGAGATGCATTCACCTCTGTTTAGCATTATCGTCGTACAGGAATCTCTGTAGATGTATCACACTCGCCATGCGTCTGTATATCATCAACCAGGATATTCCAAACGGTAGAAGCAAGAAACGAAAGATAATTACGAGTTTAAGGAGGAAGAGGGTAATGATGAAAAGGCTAAAAGGAAGGGGAGGCGGATGAGGAAGATGGCGATAATGAGAAAATTATGAAATAGAAGAGACGGGAAGGAAGAGGAGCAGAAGAAGAGGAGAAGTGGAAGATAAAGAAAGCGAAACAGGAGGAAGCTGAAGAGGATGAGTTTGTGAAAGAAAAAGAGAAAAGGAAGGGAGACAGAAAAGAAGAACGAGAAGAACATTTTACATGATGATGAAGCCACAAATCTGATGCCGTGGGGGAATAGCGGAGCTGCAAAGTGCTGAAGGAGGAAGGGAAATTGATATTTGTGAAGCTTGGAAGTAATTACAGTGTAGGAGATAATTCAAATATTCAGTTTTGACTCATAAATGTGGTGCAAACAATGTCTTTAGTCTTGTACATCACATGACTGGTTTTATCCAATGAATACAAGCTTGCATTTCCTTCTCAAACACGCTGGCGAAAATGAACTCCAGATTGCCTTCGTCCCTGCATATCACGTGCCTTTATTATGACACAATTTTCAGCCAATACAGGACAAACAACTATGGATCATTCTGTATTTTGGCGTCCTTGAGAAATAAGAATTCGAGCCATTTTCTTTTTCTTTTGTAAACAATGTCTTTTTTTTAATTTTGGCAGAATGTGTTGCACTGCTGGTTGGCACTACGCCGGAAGTTGACACAGCAAAGGCATTGACATTCGCACATATATTTATGTAATGGCAAACCCATTCAGACAAACTATTAAATTTGTTTTCATGTCGCTGTGTATATTTAAGTAACGTTGTTTTTCACATTTACATTTCTCTTTCTAATAAACACTGTTTCACTTTTGCATTACACATCGCATCGCATCGCTGTACATTTTCAGAGAACCTGACCGTTACAGATTGTCGCGAAGATCCCTGGTTACAAGATTTACAAGACACAGACACAGACACAGACACAGACACACACACACACACACAGAGTAACACGCACACACACATATATCGTCAACGAAACATACATCCAAAACATAAGCATACATATGAATTTTATTTATTTTATTTATTTAATTTATTTTATTTAATTTATATTAAAATTTTATGTATTGATTAAGTCTTTCCTTGTTTGGTTTTAAAATAGTGGTTTTGTCTCGAATTAATATTATATATATATATATATATATATATATATAGGGTAGAATTCACAAAAAAAAGACAAAAGACGAAGGCAAGTGATGTAGACAACAAACAGATGTATTAGTATGACGCTCGGGGAGTGAAAAAGTCTTAAACGTTTCGAGCCGACGCTCTTCCACAGAAAGGAACACAGAAAGAAACAAGGAGACAAAATAAAGAATGTGTGGTGGCTAGCGATCCGTCATTGCGAATGATATGTATATATACACACACACATATATATATATATATATACATACATGCATTCATACATGTATTTCAAAGTTAGTTTATCTAATATATATATATTTTTATTTTTAATTTTTTTTTGTAAGTGTGTGTGTATGTGTGTGGTGTGTGTGAGAGAGAGAGAGAGAGAGAGAGAAGAGGAGAGAAACAAAGGAAATATCCAGTAGTACATATGCCTCCAAACTGTTGATGACATATGTCAGCCGATACTTGTCAATGGGCTTCAAACCGGATACTACAAGGTGTATATCGTAATATAATGGTTTTATATATGTGTGTGTATATATGTATGTATGCATGTATGTATGTATGTATGTATGGATAGATAGATAGATATAGATACACACAATTATATACATATATACGTACATATCTACATATTACTTATATGCATATATACATACATATATATGCATATATATATACACCACATATATATATACCTATATATATATATATATATATATCTATACACACATATATATATCATATACCTAATAATATATATATTATAATATATATATATATAATACATATACTATACTATATATATATGTATGTTATATATATATACGTACATATATATATATACATATATTTATATACTTATATTTAACTATATCTATAATAATATATTATATATATACATATATATGTATTCCTCCTGTTATTCATTTACTGTTTTACAAGAGGCACAACCTTCGAGTATTTAGTCAAGCGTATCGATTCTAGTAATGATTTCTGCCTCAGTACTTACATTATCAATGTGTAATTGACAAACGGCCATAGTACAGTACACCAAAACGCGTAAAACAATAGACACACGCGCACCGATTCATGTGTCCAAATGCGTCTGCCTGTTTGCGTGTGTATGCATGAGTGTGTACATGTGTACACATGCGTGTGTGTGTGTGTGTGTGTGTGTAATTAAAGGAGACAGCTAGTTAGCAGAGTGTCCTCCATTTATCCACATCGATTCGTAATATACAATATTTTAAAATAGTATGAGAGAGAGAGAGAGAGAGAGAGAGAGAGAGAGAGAGAGAGAGAGAGAGAGAGAGAGAGAGAGAGAGAGAGAGAGAGAGAGAGAGAGAGAGAGAGAAGTCATGCTTTTCTTTCATAGTCAAACACGCTTGTAATCTGTCACTGAAGCGTGTTCGACTAAGAACGAAGAAGCACGACTTCTCTCTCTTCTATTATTTTAAAATATTGTATATCTTGAATCACGAATCGATGTGCATAGATCGAAGATAAATATATTTTAAAGCTATGCATATTTTCTCACAAAATATGGAATATACAACTGAATATCGTAGTTTGTACCTATTTAGATTAAATCAAATTTATTTCCATTGAACGTGAAACTAGTTTTGTATTAACCACGCTGACCATAAAGCAGACTTCAATTATCTCGCTCTCCTTACATCATTTCGTTTTATTTAAAAACAACGGCCATTCAACACGCATGGAACTGGGAGTTATATATATATAGTTAATCCAAACATGAAAACACAGAGCAAACACAACAACGCGAGGACGTGGAACAAATATAGTATTCTTTGGACGCTCAGGAAGGATGAGAAGAAGGAGGGATTAACGTTTCGAGCAGAGCTCTTCGTCAGAAACATAGGAAAAGGAAAGATCCAGAGAAGGGAAGACAGAGGAAAAAAAAATCGCCACCGGTACACACGCGGTCACATTTTGAATGAAGTTAATCCAAACTTGAAAACACAAAGAAACACACGCGGTCACATTTTTTTTCCTCCATCTTACCTTATCCTATGTTTCTGACGAAGAGCTCCGCTCGAAACGTAAAGCCCTCCTCTTCCCTTCTTTCCTGACTGTCCAAATAATACTATACTTGTCCACGTCCTCGCGTTGTTGTGTTTTCTCTTGTGTTTTTCATGTTGGATTAACTATATATATATATATATATATATAATATTATAAATTAATATAAATTACAAATGGGACAAGAACGGAAAAACACACAAAGAGACGACACAAAAAAACATTCGAAGCCTCTAATCTTCAGTCGGGAACCGGATCATCTTAGCAATTTCGGCTGATATATATATATATATATATATATATATATATATATATATATATATATATATATACACGCAGCCGTGTGTTTGCTTGTGTAAATGTGTATGTGTGAGAACCTATATATGTGTGTTTATGATTTCTCACAGAGCTGCTTGACAACCGATGTTGATTTGCTTATGCCCCTCGTAACTTTGCAGCTTGGCGAAAGACCGATAGACTTTAGAATATATACTGGGTTCGATTTGCTTGTGTAAACCATATAAAGCTGACCCCAAGCATGGCCGCTGCCAAAAGACCGATACAAGTAACAGATGCAAAACAGAACTATCTTACACTTTTCACCATGACCTTGATATTTGCACGGAGACTGCTAGTATACACCAACAGAATTACATATATGTGTGGCGCTCATAACTTCTCGTTGACTTAGATTATTTGTTCGTCTGCGCACATACTATATGTTTGTTGTTTTCTATATACATCCACACGGTCCCTTTAACAGGCGGTTAATTGTTTGACGGAGACATTTTGATATGAACAAATATGTTAGTATCTGATAACTGCGCAGTGCTTTGATTTTATACGGAATATAAAATGTTATCACGAATAAAAACTACTTTGTTTTTTTTTTGTTTCTTTTTAGTGGAGTCAGTTTTTATACGACGCATGCAAAGAATTGCTATGATAGAAATAGATTGTATTAGTAGAATACGGTGACAATGACAACTTGTGTACGCAAACATTTGGGTACAATAGCAGAACACAAAACCTTCGAGCTTTATACATTCTGTGTAAACAAACACAAACGATACAATAAACATGTAAGACAACCTGAAATTGCGTGCATAAGCACCTATACATACATAGAAGTATTCATGCACACATACACACACATACACATATATATATTTGCTTGTATGAATGTACATTGTATAACATATACATTTATATACACATATATGTGAAGACGCATGGCTCAGTGGTTAGAGCGTCGAGCTTACGATATATATAATATATATATATATATATATATACGACGGGCTTCTTTCAGTTTCCGTCTACCAAATTCACTCACAAGGCTTTGGTCGGCCCGAGGTTATAGTAGAAGACACTTGACCAAATGCCACGCATTGTGACTGAACTCGAGACATGTGGTTCGTAAGCAAGCTACTTACCACTCAACCACCTGCGCCTAAATAAATTTTAACAAAATATCTTACATGGAACCTCAAAGGTTCATGTGCACCCTGACTGAAAACAGTTCTTCTGGATGCTTCTTTGTTGTTGGTGGTATTTGAAACCGGAATGTTGAGTATCAGAATAAATATCGCAACTTTACACATATTTCTGTAGGATATGAGATATTTTTTTTAGTGAAGGCACAAGGCTCAGTGGTTAGAGCGTCGATCTTACGATCGAGACGTTGTGTGTTCACATCCCGGACCGGGCTGCGTGTTGTGTTGCGTTCTGGAGCAAGACACTTTATTTCACGATGCTCCAGTTCACTCAGCTGTGGAAATGAGTTGCGACGTCACAGGTGCCAAGCTGTATCGGCCCCTTTGCCTTTCCCTTTGATAACACTGGTGGCGTGGAGAGGGGAGGCCGGTATGCATGGACGACTACTGGTCTTCCATAAACAAACTTGCCCGGACTTATGCCTGGGAGGGTAACTTTCTAGGTGCAAGCCCATGGTCAGTCATGACCGTAGGGACTCTCAGTAAAGACATGATGGTGGGTTGAAAAGTTCGTAGGCTCACTATGAAAGAGTGATGCTAGAGCTACGAAGTTTCGACTCTGTTAATAACTGCATGATTTTTTGTTTTTTGTCGTGTATGCTTGTCAAGAGCAGGACTAATTAGTCACCAATGAAGCCGCAATTTCATAATATAAGTTAGTCCTAGAGCACACAATGTTCCTAAAGGTTACCAATGGTCTTCTTCGGTCACGAGTTGACGGCCATCATATATATATGTATGTATATATATATATATATATATATATATATATATATATATATATATATGAGAGAGAATAGAGAGAGAGAGAGAGAGAGAGAGAGATAGATAGATAGATAGATATATATGTATGTATGTATGTATGTATGTATGTATCTATGTATGTATGATCAAAAAGAACGTCCAAATTAACTAGAAGTGACTTCACTTGAAAATGAACAAGATTTGGCTTTGCGCTGTTATCAAATACGTGCAGTACAAGAGTTTAGCCTCCATTCCCAAGACATTCAGGCTGACATGGTTGCAACATTAGGTGACAACATTCCAGCTTTACCTACGGTTCAAAATTGGGCAGACACACGCACACATACACATATATACATTTATAGTTCAAATTAACAGAAAACAAAAGACAAAGACAGGTGAGGGAACAACAAACAGGTGTATTAGTTTGACGCTAGACAAGATAGGAAAAATGTTTGACGACTGAAGCCTACCATCTTCGACAGGAAGAGTGGAGAGGAATAAAAGGAGAAAGAAAGAAAAGACAGGTAAAGATGTGTAGAGATTAACGGTCTAACATGACGTGTGTGTGTGAATTTACATACATACCTCTATATGTATATGTATATAAGTTTGAATATATGTAGGTATGAATGCATGTATGTATGAATGTATCTATGTACGTATCTGTCTATTTAATTATCTGTCTATCTGTCTGTCTGTCTGTCTGTCTCTGTGTCTATGTGTCTCTGTAACTACGTATGCGTGAGTGTGTACGTGCATGCATCACTGATGTCATAAGTTCGTGTAAGTTTGTATAAACTTAGCAAATATAGTATTTGATTGGTTTGTGTGGGAAGGAAAAGAGAGGGGGAAAGAAAGATAGAGAGAAGGAGGGAGAAAGAAAGGAAGAAAGAAAGTGTAAGACAAACCTCTCAGAAATATCAAGGTTATCCCTTCAACAACAACAGCAACTACTACTACTACTACTACTACAACTACTACTACTACTACTACTACTACTACCACTACCACTACCACTACTACTACTACTCTACTACTACTACTACTTGGCGAGTGGTGACATCTATGAATACCGTAAAGTGTCGAATATTTGACATACTTTTCTGAGTGTCATTTCTGCGACGGTGCTGAATTTTGAACTCGTTCCCATCTCTCTGGCACTCCTGCTTGACACAATTTTCGGCTGTCCCAATTACCACACATTCAAACATATGGAAACCCCACAGTTAGAACTGCCCTATTTATTTGCCCTTTTCCTGCTATGTTTCTCTTTTCAAAACTTTTGTTTATTATTGTATTTTCTTAAACTTCTTATTTTATTTCACGCTTTTCGTCTTGGATTTGTTTTGAAGGAAGAATTTTCTGGTACTAAAGGGGGAGGGGCCCGTTTAGAACTGTGATAGAAATGGCCCACCAAGCATTGCAAACATTGGATTTTTCTCACGAAGAAATGCAATAAAAATCTATCTATCTATCTATCTATCTTTCTTCTTTCTTTCTTTCTTTCTTTGTTTCTACACATATATTCATATACACAGACATAGACAGATATCATTTATACGCACACACACACACACACACACACACACACACACACACACATATATATATATATGTACCCAAACACACACACGAACACACATATATCGGGTTGACAACTAAGTTCCCGTCGTATTTTTTAAATTTTGGAGTCTATTATTTGCAAGAATTCTATTTTTGAATCATTTTAGAATCTTTTTTTTTTCTAGTTAATTTTAGTTAAGAAAAATGAGCATTTTCGACACTTCCTTTTTTTATTTTAATCAAGGTTCTATGGTCGCAAAAGCTGCTCGCGGCATTTGTACTGTGTATGGAGAGTGTACCATAGCTGAATGAACCGCTCGTGATTGGACTGTCAAGTTCGAAAATGGAAATTTTGACCTCAAAGACGCACCTCGTTCAGGCCATCCAGTTGAGTTTGATGAAGAGCGATTAAACCAACTTCTGCACGAAAATTCTCGACAAACAACAAGGGAAATGCCAGAGAAAATGGAATTGTCCAACACAGCTATAGAAAAGCATCTTCACTCGATGGGAAAGGTTCAGACGTATGGAGCATGGGTTCCGCATGCTTGAAGTGACAAAAGCAAAAATCAACGAGCCACAATCTCCACTGGCTTGCGGACAGGGAGAGAATATCTCGCTTCTGGTATTCATACTGTCCTTTAACGTTCTTTTGAAATGTCTTAGACAAGATCTTCTGTTTTATGTTGCTATCAATTTTCTCGTCCTCAAATCTCCTGATTAATATCAAGAAGGCAGTTGTATATCTCTTCTCGGGTTGCCTAAAGGCAGAAAGATGGTTGTTGTATTTAAATTTTACTTCCACGAACTTTCTCTATACATTTCTGAGTAAATCTTTACGCTCAGGAAAAATGAACTGTCTTGTTTACTGGGAATATTGCATCTAATTTTCTTTGTAATCTTCATCTTAAATTTTAATTCCAAGTATTCCCTAATGAACCAAAGCTATAATGAAGAACATTCTAGGTATAACTATTTGGTATTCATAAGATTATCTATGATTATATTGCCAAATTTATCATTTAAATTTTGATATTGTCAAATGCAGCTCGGCGGAGATTCAGTTGTTCTTTCTAGCTTAACGCATGACTCAATAGTGGCTCCAAACTCGCTTCTGGGACTGGTTGATCCTTCATGTCTTCTGTTTAATGTCAGTCGACTTTGTTGTGAAATATTTTATTGTAATGTCTGATGACTGGTGCAGAATACAAATAAGTCGATTGAATATATTTTGCGAAGAAATTGTAACACACATAGAATTGATATTTTTTTCGGAGATATATTTGTGATATGGTGTGTATTTATATATATATATATATATTTGTCCATGCTTATTTGTTTTCTCAAACCGAATGCAACAAAGTATACCAATAATATTGTTATACAGTGTGTAAAAATAACCAACGAGCAAAACAAAACAAATTTGTTTGTTCGTATCCAACGTTATGCATATTTCGATGCATAAGCTCTAGGCGCTTCCATCACGATAACTGATTTGTCTTTCGTCCAGAAATTATTCAATTGATCTAGACAGAAGGGACCAAGATGTCTATCAATATACTCAGGATTACCTTGTTATCCTCTTCTGAAGAATATATTTATAGGTGCAACATTTTAATTCACACTCTATGCTACCAGGAAAATAAACAATAATACACCTGTGTATAGACTTCATTTTGTTGACATATTGTTTACATTCATTGTAACATATAGTGTTGGCTAAAAACAATTCGCTGATAAGTAAGATATACATATATACCTATATACATACATACAGAGTTATAAATATATATATATATCTATGATAGATCGGTAGCCACTACACTTTTTTTTCTCTCCTTGTTTCTTTCTGTGTTCCTTTCTGTGGAAGAGCGTAGGCTCGAAACGTAAAAGACTTTTTCAATTCCTGAGGGTTATACTAACACATCTGTTTGTTTTCTACACCACCTGTCTTCGTCTTTTGTTTTTTCCGTGAATTCTCCCCATATATAAATATATATATATATATATATATATATATTAATACTATATATATATATATATATAATATCTATATATATACATATTTATATAAATACACATATATGTATATACAAATATGTACAAACACACACACACACACACACACACATATAATATATATATATATTATATGTATATATATATATACATATGTATATACACACCACACACACACCACAACACACACATATATATATATATATATTATATGTATATATATATATACATATGTATATACACACACACACACCACACACACATATATATATATATATATATATATATACATACATACAGACAGGCACACATAAAGGAATGAACGATCTAAGCATCGAAGTGTAGGAAGAAGGTGCGCTTCAATCAAACCGTAAAAAAGATAAAAAGCAACTTTCAGGAACAATTGTAGTTTATAGAGGTGCAAAGGTTGTGGATTTATCCATATCGAGATATAGTCAGCTGAAAACAATTGTGTTATATTTCCCTGTGGACAGCCATGGTTGTCAGGTTTGCGAATAAAATACAGGAGCTAAGGAATGGCTCTATTGACATTTTTTTTTTTGCCATATATTGTTATAGATACCCAAAATACCTTAAGCTGGCACACGAACAACTTAATACATTTCTATGACCAGTTTCACTGGTTCCAATATTTTACCTTAAACCTCACATACCGAGCAGAGTTTATCTAAATATGTCCGAAACAGGACATTGATAAAAAAAAAATGGTGCTATACAAGATTAGAAAATTAAATATCTTTATTTACATTATTTTGTTTGTTGTTAACGCAACGTTTCGGCTGATATACCTTTCAAATTTCATCAGGTGTTTTGGGAAAATTTCGAACCTAGGTTCTCTTTCCTAAGGTATCTTTTTCTTTCTTTTTTCCAATGTTGTTGTTATTATTATTATTATATTATTATTATATTTTATTATTATTATTATTATTATTATTATTATTATTATTATTATTATTCAGGTCACTGCCTGGAATCGAACTCAGAATCTTGGGGTTAGTATCTGATGAAGGTTGGAGGGTATATCAGCCGAAACGTTGTGTTAACGACAAACAAGATGAGGACAAATATCCGACAAATATAAATAATGTAAATAATGTACATAATTCCTCATCTCTTAGTGCTTCGATAGTTTCCATTTAAGATCCCAACTTCTAACGTTGCCAAGATCTTTCTGAATTCCCTCGCACCATCAAAACATTGCCAGAATCCATTGTAAGGGCTTGCGCCATACTTTCAGGAATTCTGGAGAACGCTGGTTAAGGTATTATGTAGAAGCGTTTTTCATTGGCTTCTTTAGGTGTGTCGTAATCACCACCACCTCCCAAAAGTATTCCCGTTACCCTCCTCCATCTCCTCCTCCTCCCCATCACATACTCTTCAACCATACACGTCCTTCTTCTTCTTCTTCTTCTTCTTCTTCTTCTTCTTCTTCTTCTTCTTCTTCTTCTTCTTCTTCTTCTTCTCCTCCTCCTTCTCCTTCTCCTTCTTCTATGTCATCATCATAACAGTCATCATTATCATTACTAGTCTTACGTATGTCTGTTGCAATTTGTTTTTGGAGCTATTTGTCTCTTAGAGAAAGCGAGTGTATCTATCTATCTATCTATCTATCTATCTATCTATCTATCTATCTATCTATCTATCTATCTATCTATCTATCTATCTATCTATCTATCTCTTCCATTCTCAATGTTTCATTTTCTCTCTCTCTCTGTATGTGTATATACACACATACACACTTACACACGCACACATATACATATATATGTGCATTTGCATGTATATATATATATATATATATATATATAAATATATACATATATACATACAGACAGACACATATAAGCACATATGCCGCGCACACGCACACACACACTCACACACACACACACACACCACATATATATAATATATATATATATATACGTATGTTTGTTGAATCTGTCGTATTAATTATTTTTCTTCTTCTATTTTTCAATCATGTTGTGGCGGAGGAGGATAGGATAACTTTCGTGACAACGATTAAATATAGACTTGTAAATATATTATTTAGGGAGAAGACTTCAGTTCCTCTTTTAGCAGATAACTGAAGAGAAACAAATGGTTTGTAGCCTCCGGCATTTTTGTGTCATGACGGAATAACGAAGGTGAGACAGGAGCGTGTGTACGCATGTGTCGTGTGTATGCATGCGAGAGAGAGAGAGACAGATAGATAGACAGAGACAGAGACAGATAGATAGACAGAGACAGAGAGAGAGGGGAAGAACAGGGAGAATGAGAGGGTATAAGAGTGACGTAAGGAAAGAAAAAGAGAAGACGAGTGAGAGATTTTGGTTTGGAAAAGAAGAGAATCGATACTTTAGCTGCTGAACCACGTACCTGTTAATCACGACAGTCGCCATGTTGCTGGATCATATCGGATATATTGAGAACAGCAGCGCAACGACAACACCATCAGCGTGGAAACGCAATGGCCCAGTGGTTAGGGCGGCGGACTCGCGGTCGTAAGAACGCGGTTTCGATTCCCAGACCGTGCATTGTGAGTGTTTATTGACCAAATCATCTAAGGTCCACGAGGCTCGGCAGGGGTTGGTGGTGAACCCCGCTGTACACTTTCACCACAACTTTCTCTCACTCTTTCTTCCTACTTCTACATCAAAGCAGAGGAACCATGGTGTAACCCACTATGGCTACATAGTGAGAGAACATAACGGCAGACGAAATACCTATTTCTTTACTACCCACAAGGGGCTAAACACAGAGAGAACAAACAAGGACAGACAAACGGATTAAGTCGATTATATCGACCTCAGTGCGTATCTGGTACTTATTTAATCGACCCCGAAAGGATGAAAGGCAAAGTCGACCTCGGCAGAATTTGAACTCAGAACGTAACGGCAGACGAAATACCGATAAGCATTTCGCTCGGCGTGCTACCGATTCTGCCAACTTGCATCTTTGATATCACTATTTTTCTTGTTTTAGTCATTTGACTGTGGCCATGCTGGAGCTCCGCCTTTAGTCGAGCGAATCGACCTCAGGACTTATTCTTTGGAAGACTAGTACTTATTCTACCGGTCTCTTTTGCTGAACCACTAAATTACGGGGACGTAAACACACCAGCATCGGTTGTCAAGCAATGTTAGGGGGTCAAGCATAGACACACAAACATACGCACACACATACATATATATACATATATACGACGGCCTGAGGCTATAGTAAAAAACACTTGTCCAAGGTTCCACTGCGTGGGACTGAACCTGGAACTATGTAATTGGTAAGCAAGCTACTTACCACACAGCCACTCCAGCGCCTATAAATAATAAAGAAGTAAATAATATTTTTCAGACATAATTAATATATTTCAAAATTTCTCTGCGTCGGAAGTAAAGTCTGCTTCTAATTTATACTTTCGGTAAGTGTATATTTTATTATTACATACCTCTTACGAAACGTACTCCTAAAATAAACCTTACAGAAAGTGTCTACTTTATTCCGTTCTGTCTGCTAACGACGCTCAGTGGGTCGCCTGCTTAAATATCTGTCACTTGATTTAAGATTGCAATAAGTGACACTTCATGCGGTTACAGCAAATCGTTGAAGAAACTTAACGATTCTGCTGCATCACAGGTGGTCGTCAGCGGCGATTTAGCTTCTCTTTAGTTATTTTGATAATTCATAAATGTTATTAACAACACAGAAACGTATCGAAGCAAATGGAATCTTACATGTGAAAAATAAGAATTTGATGCCTGTGCATCAAATTCGATCAAAGCGACGTTGATTGGAATGGAGATAATTTTGGTAATTTCTTCATTTACTATTTCGATTCTTCCTATTTCGATTCTGAAAAAACCGCATAGAGCGAAACATTAATGGATGATGACCAATCACCAAAGACATTATTTACTCGGGTTTTGGGACAGATTTCGCCGTACGATACGATGCAGTAACCATAACCAAGCCTCTGAAAACAGGATACTAAGTACAGCAATACATCAATTTATAAGGATCCGCTTTACGAAAC
Source organism: Octopus sinensis (assembly GCF_006345805.1). Lineage (NCBI taxonomy): Eukaryota > Metazoa > Mollusca > Cephalopoda > Octopoda > Octopodidae > Octopus > Octopus sinensis. The sequence goes on along the minus strand of NW_021833416.1, from coordinate 55,936 downwards.
CTCTAGTTTACGTGTTTTATTCTTCAGTTCACTTTTGTATGTTGAGCTGAATTTTTTTCAAGCGCAAGATAGAAATTTTTAGCGAAATACAAAAGTTTCTACTACCACAACAAATGCTTCTGCATGTTACCGAGAAATTTATAGAGAGCGGAAAAAAGCTTCCCAGCAAACAACTCTAGATATTTATAAAAAAAAAAAGAAATCCGTAAGTCCGTCTACGAGTGGTTGTGAATCGGCGATCGCATCTCCAAGTGATGATGTTTGTGAGTTTAGTGCGAGTGAAAGTGATTCAGAAAACGATTATAATGATAATTATTATTTTTATCATAAATGATCTCGACATTCTTTTTACTCTACATAAAATATTCTTTACATTATTAACAGTTATCGCCAAATTAATATGGCAGTCCATAAATATAGGACTAAAGCTGCCGTTGATTAGCTGATCAAATTTATGGACTGCCATATTAACTTGGCGATAACTGTTAATATCCAGTACCGCTGCCGTAGTCTCATTTAGAGAAACTTAGAAATAATAATATTTCTATTCTTTACATTCTATAGTTGTTTTTTTGTCATTTGTTTACGAGTATTATACAATTTTATAGGTAAAATATTCTGGGAACGAATTACCATTGATAACATTGCTATTATGGGAAATCATTTCTCTGCTTTACGAGTTTTCGCTTTACGAGCGCTCCCGGGGAACAACTCGGAGAACAATTCGTATATCGAGGCAATACTGTACTTCGTATAAGACACTCGCTTTAGTCGTATCGTACTCGCAACAATATCGCTTTGTCTTTCATCTGCTTTTTCCAAATATCGAACCGATTCCAGAAACGGTCCATGAAGGATAAATCAAATCAAAGGTTAACCCTTGCTGGTATGGCCACTGTTATCGCATACTCGGTTTTTATTCTATAAAGAAGCCCTAGCATGACTCATTAGGACACAAATAATCGCAATGTTGTTTATTCTAAATAAATATCTATATACATATACACACACATATATATCTATCTACACACGCATACACACACACACACACAATATATATGTATATATATATATATATATATATATATATATATATATACATATATACATACATATATACATACATATATACATATACATATATACATATAAATGTGTATATATATACATATAAATATATATATATATGTGTATGTATATATATATATATATTAATATATATATATGTATGTATGCATGTATATATATATATATATATATATGGATAGATAGATAGATAGATAGATACAACATACATACATACATATATACATACATACATATATGAGAGGGTGTTTCTGTGTCTCTTTTCGATCTCCACGTAGCGGCACTGCAAAAGAGATCGATAGAATAAGTTCCAGGCTTAAAAATACATAAATACTGAAGTTGATTCCTTCGACTAAATTACTTCAAGGGACTTCCTTAACATGGCCGCTGTCTAATAACTGGAGATAAATTGTTTCTAATGTTCTAAATAATTTTACATTACATTCCTTCTAAAAAGAGGCAATTAGCCATAAAATTGGGAAGGAAACATCTCCCACAGTTATGACAATAATTATATTGAAATAAATTTCTGCGATGAAAGTAGAATATAAAGGAAAAGCATATAAAATTTCTTGTCCCCAGCAGACAAATGCGTATAGTTATAAATTACGTTCGCTTACTTTGATATAGTAATGGCAAACACGTAATGTGTAATGATAAACACATAAAACGTATTTAAGTAACGTATTGCAAAATAGTGGCTATTTCAAAACCTGTCAAACGGCTGTCATATATGACAATAGATATAAATAAAAGTTATTATTATTATTATCATTATCGTCACCATAAATATTATTTACGTGTCCATGCATTTAAATGGGTCTTTATCAAGCAATCTGATACGAACGAGCAATTTATGTGCTTTTTCAAATGGAAATTTCGCAGAGAATGTTGGCGGTGTTCACGATTGTATTCACCTGTAGATCTTCTTTTCGGGTTACCTGGAATAAGCCCACAGTTACGAACGAAATTTCTGTTTGTTCCAAGCAGTTTATCGATTAATACTTCAAGCTATCCCAGGCGTTCCACAATTATTTCATTTCAATTTTAAGATTTCTTATTTGCTAACTTATTCAGCTTCATTGAATTTTCCAAATACAACATCAAATACAAATTTTTAATGGCTTTAATGGCGAACAAATTCATGCGTCTTAGGAGGCATCTGCAAAACCCTATAACATCCAGATGGTATAATAATCTTCTGTGGGTGACAAACAGCTCTCACAAATCCTATCTTACTGACTTGCATGAGCAGAAAACACCAATGAGCTAACACAGTTCTACATACCCCCATAAAGACAAGATTTTTTTTACATACAGAGTAACTTTGATCTTATTTCTGTTCTATAAAGGCTTATATGGAACTAAGCAAGATCAACAAACAGCAGTAAATAGTGCAGCAACAATAAAGATAACAGCAGGTCTCCGTTTATTTTATAAGGGTTGTAATCACTGTTTAGCTTATATATGTCATATGTTCCAGTTTGATTTTTACATTAATGATCATCATATTTCCTTAGTTATTTATGCGCCTTTTAGAGCAATAACTTCTTAAAATCAACAGTCTCACGTATCGAAATTCTCACAATCTCAATTCCAAGATGAACTATTATAATGATCTCCTGTGCGCGCGTTTTGTGTTAAGTCGCAGAGGAATATGGGAATAATTTTATACCTGAAAAAATCATCAACGCTGGATTTTTAAATTATATACTCTTTTACTTGTTTCAGTCATTTGACTGCGGCCATGCTGGAGCACCGCCTTTAGTCGAGCAAGTCGACCCCAGGACTTATTCTTTGTAAGCCTCGTACTTATTTTATCGGTCTCTCTTTTGCCGAACCGTTAAGTTACGGGGGACGTAAACACACCAGCACCGGTTGTCCAGCGATGTTGGGGGAACAAACACACACACACACACACAACACACACACACTCATATATATATATATGTACGACGGGCTTCTTTCAGTTTCCGTCTACCAAATCCACTCACAAGGCTTTGGTCGGCCCGAGGCTATAGTAGAAGACACTTGCCCAAGGTGCCACACAGTGGGACTGAACCCAGAACCATGTGGTTTGTAAGCAAGCTACTTTACCACACAGCCACTCCTGCGCCTACATAGTAAATATTAGTAAATGCTGTCCCCCTTTTTATAACTTGATCAAAGAAAAATAAAGCAGTATTCATGACTCACTTCCGGGTTTTCGAGACCGGAAGCAGGAAGTAGAAATTCATGTTCAGACCAGAAATGTTTAAATCAGAGTGGACGCCATTAAAGCCATCCATTTGGTAGGTGGAGGTGTTAAACCGAACGATAGCTTAATTCTACTACTAGAAAGCAGGAAGCGTCCGTTTACCAAATTACGCTCTGTTTATTTTGGTCCCAATCGGGTTACTGCAGAAGAAATATTCTGCACATTGGGCCTGAAATGGAAATTACGAATTTGCAAAGTAGAGTCTTTTACCACGAAGCTTTACTTGCACACTTTTTAACCGACTCCAATATATGTATAGTATAGGCCATGAGAGAATGAGATGAAAATTGGTGTTCTGTAAGATTAGACCTCATGATCGAAAGGGATACAATTATTCTTTTTCAGCGCTCTATCGATTTTGCCATCGACCACTTCTTTAGAACGTTAAGGGTAACGAAGTTTTCACAAGAGAGCGTCAAGGTTATTTATATATAATTATTCTCGGTCGGAGTCAATGATAGATAAATAAATAATGGTGAGGAAGGAGATTGAGAGAGTGAGAGAATGGGGGGGAAGGAAAGAGAGAAAGTGAGAAAGAGAGCGGAAAAGGAAAATGTGAAAGAGGAAGGGAAATAGAAAGAAAGACAGAAGAGAGACGGAAGAGAAGATAAACAGTCAGAGAGAGTGCGTGAGATAGAGAGAGAGAGAGAGAGAGGGAGGAAGACGGATAGAGAAGTTAGAAAGAGGTGATAAACAGAGAGCGTATGTGAGATAGAGAGAGAGGGGAAGACGGATAGAGAAGACAGGAGAAGATAAAGAGAGCGGGTGTGTGAGATAGAGAGAGAGAGATAGAGAGAGAGGGGAAGACGGATAGAGAAGACAGAAGGAAGAGATAAAGAGAGATAGAAAGAGGAAATGAACAAGAAGAGAGACAGGCGGACAGACAGAGCGAGAAGAGAGAGAGAGAGAGAGAGAAAAAGAGATAATAGAAGGAGGGAGAGAGTGCGAAAGAGAGATATAAGAGAGACAGAAGGAAGAGATAAACAGAAAAAGAGAGAGAGATAGAGAAAGAGAGAAGAGAGAGAGAGAGAGAGACAAATGGTAGAGGAAGAAAACCTAGATGTTTGCCTAATCGACTAGAAATAGCAGTGAAATATTCCTCAATTTACGCATTGATATCATTTGCAAGAAAGGCCATATCAGAGAATGTCCTTAGAGTTAAAGACAAATACAAGAAAACTAAAAATAAAAAGCAGATAATCTCAGTTAGACCAACTTTGATCATAATTTTGCTCGGAGAGTATTGATCGAGGGTTAAACCTACTTGTTTAAACAGAATCTGACAAAAGAAACCTAAAGTAAGTTTAGAAAAGTACATAAAAAAATATTAAAGAAAAAAATATCTTCAGAGTTTATGTCACAAGTTTGGAAAATTTGGACAGCATGAAACACTTGGGAAGACAAAACGTGTTTTGCCTGCAGATAGGTGAAGAAAGCTGTGTAAGTTGTTCTGTGTGACTGTATTATTTAAACTGTATTGGTGTGTTGTGAGGTGATAGCCTAGGGAAGAATAGTAATCAGCGAATCAACAGCGCTTGTACCAGTTTTCCTGCTGCGTCGAGTCTCTTTGCAATTGCAAGCTGCTTTACATAAACACCAATATATACGACACACGCACATATATTTACAAACGCTACTCACACACGCACAGAGGATCATATACACACACGCACAGAGGATCATATACACACAGGCTCTCATCATATACGAACACATACATTCAGCCCCTAAAACTTACATTCACGAAAACACACGGGTAAATTTTTGCACAGAAACACACGCATGTGAACAGACAGACAAATACGTAACGTATATCTGTTCACCATCTGGTTGAAGGTATCACCTTCCTGTCTCTTATGTACAGATATTACACACATATATACACGCACACATCTACACATTGCAGGAATATATGGATGCATATTAATCTATAGTGAATAACAGTGAAAAGAAAAGACACTGCTCTTACACAAATATACAGATGTATACATATGTTTAAAGATTTCTATTATAAATACCACATGACTACTAACAAACGCAAGAAATCGAGAAAGGTAAATACGCACACGTACAAACATACACACATATTCACACATACACACACAAACACAAACACACACATATATATTCTTTTATTCTCTTATTCGTATATTTGTTTCAGTCATTTCACTGCGGCCATAATGGAGCACCGCCTTTAGGCGAACAAACTGACCCCAGGACGTATTCTTTGTAAACCTAATACTTGTTCAATCTGTACTTTTGCCGAACCCCTAAGTTACGGAAGCCATAAATACACCAACATCGGTTGCCAAGTGATGGTGGTGGGGGACATAGACACACACACACACATATATATTATATATATATATATATATGCATATACGACAGGCTTTTTCAGTTTCTGTCTACCAATTCCACTGACAAGGCTTTGATCGGCCGGAGGCTCTAGTAGAAGACCCTCGCCCTAAGGTGCCACGCAGTGGGTTTGAAACCATGTGGTTGGTAAGCAAGCTACTTACCACGTAGCCACTCCTGCGCCTATATGTATATCACTTTTATTTTTTTACTGGCTTCACTCATTGCACTTCGGTCATGCTGGGGCACCGCATTGAAGAACTTTTTTGTACTTGTATAAGTAGTTAATCTTTTTACTTATAAAACAGGTAATTATTCAAACAGCTGCTGTTATGTATGTGTGCGTATATATAATATATATATATATATAATATATATATATCTATCTATATATATATATATATATATATGGCACTGCATTTAATTGAGATAATGGTTGCATTGTTCAATTAAATGGAACCGCTTGAAACGGTCGTACTGCATCACTTGATATCCTGTTGCTTATTTTGATTTTATTCAATTACTTCGAGCTGTGCAGATAATACCGGACTGACTTGCTGCTTCAACTTTATCTAAGTCTTTCGCGCACACATACACACATACATACATACATACATACATACATACATACATACATACATACATACATATATATATATATATATATATATATATATATATATATATATTATTATATATATATACCTATATGTATATATATATATATATATATATATTATATATATAGTTATATCTATAATCAAGAAAACAGAAAAAAACACAAAAAACAAAAAAAAAACAGCAACGCGAGGACGTGGAACAAATAAAGTATTATTTGACGCTCAGGAAAGAAGGGAAATATATGCATACACAGACATATACACACATACGTATACACACACACACATATATATACATATATATATATCGGGAAAGATTGAAGGAGAAAGAAAGATTTATAAACAAAGCATGAATCGTGGAGAATTCTATATAATATATATAAGAAATTCATGTGTACATAAACAACTAGAATGATACCTGCTTTGTTCTATATACCAACGTACGACTTTCAATATCTGTCTGTTTGTCTTCCTCCTTGTATGTCTGTCTGTCTGTCTGTCTGTTTGCCTGTCTGTCTGGCTGTCTCTCAGTGTGTGCATGTATGTGAGAACGCATGCACTAGCGCATGTATATTATAAGTGCGTACGTATGCATTTATGGACGTATATATACGTATGTATGTATGTATGTATGCTTGCTTGAAAAGCTGAAGAACAACAAAATGGTGGAAAAAATTTTGGCAGCCGAAACGAGAACGCATTTGACATTAGTACAGCTGCAGATAATTCATCTGTTAGATGGTAGAAAATGTCTAATTATACCATGCTAGATGTTTCAGTTACACAGATATATAAGCAGATAATGGTAACACAACTAAAAACAAGAGATGCTACTCGTATGACTTCCCAATGTATCAAGCTCCCTTTGCCTCGAGTACTCTCTCTCTCTCTGCCTTCTCTTTTATTCATTCATCGTTTCTATTTCCTTTTCTTAATTGTGTTTATTTATTTTGTGCGTTTGTTTTCGTCTTTTCTCCTCTACGTATTCAAGATGAAGTAATAATGATTTACAGCTTTGGCACAAGGCCACAAAATTCTCCTTTTATGAGATCTTATGTGAAGGACGGGGAACGTGTACACTATCTTGATTGAATCGATATTTTCTACTCACTGATACTTTATTTTTTTATCGATTACCGGAAGGATGAAAAGGGTGGGGGGAGAATCAGTTCAGTCGAAAAGATTTCACCCCATATCACGTTAACTCTACCCTCATAAGAGTGAAGTGATTTCATTTCATCCGCGAAGTCAGCATGAACTCTCATTCCATTACACCTGAAATATTTATGTCATCATATTATTATTATTATTATTATTATTATTATTATTACTACTACTACTACTATTATTATTATTATTATTATTATTATATTATTATTATTATTATTATTATTATTATTTATTATTATCATTATTACTATTACTATTTCTATTATTATTATTATTATTATTATTATTATTATTATTATTATTATTTATTATTATTATTATTATAGCAGTTCATGCCATCAAAGTGACACTGGGGTAAAATATACGAAGCCCAATATACCCATCATGACTACCCGTCTGATAAAGGTACACCAGGCACATGCATCACAACCATATGTGCGCGACATGGTGATCTCATATCAAGATAAACAGCACATGACCTTGCAGGTGGAGCCCAGTTAGAATTTTCTTTAGATCGAGTAACCCATCCCACTCGAAAGGTCTCTGAATAAGGGTTGTTTAAGGATGTTGAACGAAACACCCATGTTTCCAGAGGTGAATTATTCAAACAAACCCCAAAGAATCCCTCTCAACACATGGCTATGATGCTCCCCCACTACTTCTGCTCGTGATCAGAGATGCACATATCGTCAGCCACTAAGGGACATGCTCAACTGGTTAAAGTCTATTATTATTATTATTATTATTATTATTATTATTATTATTATTATTATTATTATTATTATTATTATCATTCAGTAGTTTTATTTTTATAGCGTGCTTTCACTTCACTACCGAGCGCAGCTCTGTGTGCCTTGGGTATGTGCTGTGATTTGTTGTGATGCTCTGATGGTTACTGTATTAAGGTGTTCTGCGTAGGGTGTGTGCAGTGCCTAGTAGTGCAATTTTCTGTATATTATATGTGTTAGTAAGTCCTGGTGTCTTTGTTACGTATTTGTCTGAATATTTTTAAAATCATAACTTATATGCCAACTGGATTCTGAGCAGATATAATCAGCATTCCGGAGACACTTTCCGCGTTTATTCGGGTCGAGTGACGGGCAAATTTATAAGCTGGACTTCAGTGCCTAATTCTTTCGATGGTCCGTCGTGACTTCAGTAGAAAGGCAAAGAATAGCTCCAAAACAGCAATCGAGTACCCCAGTCCAAAACTACCCCTATAAAGAACTCTATGAAATTAATAATGAATTGGTGGGCTAATTTTTGTTGGGGCATAATTATCACCAGGGCTTGAGGTGTTTTGGCACAGTCGTTTTGGCTCCGCCTTTTCGTCGTCTGTGATTTGACGCTGATGCATTTGATCTCTGACGTTTTACTGTTTTTCTTCTTTTAACGTTCCAGTCGTTTTAATGCTTCTATCGTAGTCATTCTCTTCCATTCCTCATTATGTGAAGGAGTATATTTGACTCTATGTTTATGAGGAGAAGTAAAGTGTAATGTCTCTCTCCACTTCTCACGCTCTAACTCTTCGTATCTGTATGCATTTATTTCTACCCACATGCGTGTGTTTGCCTCTAGTTCTAAAATATGCTGTCACCAAAATATCCAGTCATCTGATTAAATTTTCAGCGGCCAGTCATCTCATTCCGCATCACCAGTTTGCTGGGATTCCAGGTATTACTCAAACTACACAAATATTCCAGTTCTATATTCAAAAGATGAGGAATAATGTACATTATTTACATTATTTACATTTGACGGATATTTGTCCTCATATGGCGTAGCGGTTAAGAGCGCGGGCTACCAACCCTAAGATTACGAGTTCGATTCCAAGCAGTGACCTGAATAATAATAATAATAATAATAATAAAAATAAAAAAATAAAAATATAATAATAATAATAATAATAATAACGACAACATCGAAAAATACCTTAGGCATGAGAACCCAGGTTCGAAATTTCCTCAAGACACTTGATGAAGGCTGGAAACTTTGTGTTAACAACAAACAAGATGAGGACAAATATCCGTCAAATGTAAATAATGTAAATAATGTACAGAAACCTTGCAGAATGCTCGGATCTTCACGGTTCAATGAAGTTACCCCATTAAGTAGAGATATTGGTTTCACATTTTGGCACAAGACCAGTAATTTTGGGGAGGGGTAAGTCGATTACATCGACCCAAGTACAAAACTGGTACTTACTTTATCGACTCCGAATAGTAAAATCGACCTCTGCGGAATTTGAACTCGGTACGGAAAGACGGACGAAATACTGCTAAGCATCTTTCCCGGCGTGCCAACGATTCAGCTTGCCATCTATATGTGAGTTGTGATATTAGCGATAATAAAAATCACTGTATTTGTCCCCTTTTTTTTTCTTTTCTTTTGCCCCTAATAATCTCTGTACCAGAACACACAAACTGTAAACTCTGCTATAGCTCTTATTACCACCGTTCCTTTCATTGATTTTCTCCATACACACAAATCTTATTCATTCTATAGAATAACGTGTGTGACATATTTTCCAAAAAGACAATCTCTTACCCTTTATCTTATCTCCATCACCTTCAGCATTTCAAATGTGTTGGGACCACCAAAACCAGATCAATTTTTTGTTTTCATTTTGAGACTAGCATTCGCATTCTCTTTTGTCACCAGCATAAATTTCGTCGAACCCCCCGAGGACCGCTCTTATAAACCATAGCATTGGTTTCACAACATTGAAATATTCAACAGAACCAATATTTGAACCACAAACAAACACATGCTAAGCGAAGAAATATCAATCTTAGCTCCCCGACTGATTCTTCCAACAAGAAGCGGGAAGAGGTGAAGGATGGAAAGGGAATTAACTTTCCCAACAAGAGATAAATAAATAAGAATGCGTAAGCAATGGCGGCTACACAACATCTGTTTCCAGTTGGGTGTACCGTCGTCTGCCTGTTGACTTTGCTGCCAAAAAAGAGGAGGAGAAAAACCTTACAGACGTTTGGCAAATGAACTGAACTGTTATTTGGAATGACATTTTAAGCTGTCTGTTGATGGTTATCCATCTATCTATCTATCTATCTATCTATCTATCTATCTATCTATCTATCTATCTATCTATCTGTCAGTCTGTCTGTCTGTCTGTCTATCTATCTATCTATCTATCTATCTATATATCTATCTATCTATCTGTCTGTCTGTCTGTCTGTCAGTCTGTCTGTCTGTCTGTCTATCTATCTATCTATCTATCTATCTATCTCTCTTCTATCTATAAATATATATATATATATATATCTGTCTATCTATTTATCTATCTATCTATCTATCTATCTATCTATCTGTCTATCTATCTATCTATCCATCCATCTACCTATCTATATATCTATCTATCTATCTATCTATCTATCTATCTATCTATCTATCTATCTATCTATCTATTTATCTTTCTATGTCTGTT
>NW_021833416.1:30000-40000 GCF_006345805.1 Octopus sinensis | reverse complement strand
ACATGAAGACGGACAGAATGGCGCTAAGTCTCTTGCATCTTGTCCATTGTGCTAACGATTCTTTTTCTACTCTAGGCACAAGGCCCGAAATTTTTGGAGAGGGGGTCAGCCGATTAGATCGACCCTAGTACGCAACTGACACTTAATATATTGAGCCCGAAAGGATGAAAGACAGCGGAATACGAACTCTGAATGTAACGGCAGACGAAATAGCGCTAAGCATTTCGCTCGGCGTGCTAACGTTTCTTATTTCTTTATTGCCCATAAGGAGCTAAATTTAGATGGGACAAACAAAGACAGACAAAGGGATTAAGTCGATTACATCGACCCCAGTGCGTAACTAGTACTTAGTTTATTGACCCCGAAAAGATAAAAAGCAAAGTCGACCTCGGCGGAAATTTGAACACTGAAAGTTACGACAGACGAAATGCCTATTTCTTTACTACCCACAAGGGGCTCAACACAGAAGGGACAAACAAGGACAGACAAACGGATTAATTCGATTATATCGACCCCAGTGCGTAACTGGTACTTGTTTAATCGATCCCGAAAGGATAAAAGGCAATTCGACCTCGGCGGAATTTGAACTCAGAACGTAACGGCAGATGAAATACTGCTAAGCATTTCGTCAGGCTTACTAACGTTTCTGCCAGTTCATCGCCTTTTTTATTCAGTTATTTATTTGTAATAAGAATTGCCAACGTAAATGAGATTCACATTCTTCGATAACAATAATGGCCGTTTAGAAAACGGCCATTATCTTATAATTAAAATCTTATATACTTTAATACGATCGGGTTGCATAAACTGACAGTCGTATGACTTTACCAATAAATAATCACTAGTTAAATCTATTGTATTTATACAGAAGTGTGTTATTAATGAAGACCTCATAATTGGTACAAGGAACCCGCAGAAATTATATTAATGAAATATTTTAGAAAGAATAGAAGACTGATAATTTATGGCTTACAAAAAAGCCAAAACATTGTAGAGAGTTTTAAATGAGAATGTGTTTCACTGAGGGCAGAAAATTAAAACAACCAACAAGAATTTAAATACCGGAACTGTCTCCTTATGACTCTAGTTATTTTCATCTAAATATATTTGACTAGATAAAGAAAGGGCACACAGCAATGTCGTGCCAGAAAATAATTTACAATATAGCTAATTACACTTAAATTAACTATTGTATTTAACATTCCTTTAAGCTATAATTAGAAGAGATCTAGTAATTACCGAATAATTTCGACAAAGCCATTGCTAAAATAAAATTCAACGGACGTCGAAATACTTGGGAAAACAAATTAAGTAGGTATCATTGAGATCAAACCAGGACAGATGTAGGGGGCGTGCACCGTTGCAGTGGGTTGCTGTATTCATCATTTGTCGGTGTATTCTTGGGTCCTCCCGAGTGGTTCTTTGAGTACGGTCTCAACTAGTCCCCGACTTCTCGAGATACCTCCTCATCTGGTTGAAGAACTCGAGCGTCAACCCAACCAGGTCCTCAGTGAAGAGAACACGGCAAGCAGGCTCTCTTAGAAGACATTTATGGGAGTGAACTCGGAACCATATGTATGTGTGAATATATGTATGTATGTATGTATGTATGTATGTATGTATGTATGTATGTATGTATGTATGTATGTATGCATGTATGCATGCATGTATGTATGTAGTATGTATGTATGTATACATGTAAGCGTATGCGTGTGTGTGTTTGTGTGTGTGCGTGTGTGTAGACGTGTAAACACACTTATATCAAAGGAAAATACGCCTTAATTCTTAAAAGTGTCTTTTATGAATGTGACAGTTTTCTACTTATAAACTTACTTTATGTTCAGTATATCTATCTATCTATCTATCTATCTATCTATCTATCTATCTATCTATCTATCTATCTATCTGTCTATATGTCTGTATGTCTGTCTGTCTGTCTCTGTCTCTGTCTCTCTGTCTCTCTCTCTCTCTCTATCTCTCTCTCTCTATATATATATATATGCACGTGTGTGTCTGCGTGTGTGTGTGTATTCTGCATTAAACTAAGATGTGGTGACGAGTGAAAATTTTGTATATGACAACTATAAGTTTTAATCTTATAAGCGTTCACCGTATATCGGCTATAACAAACAATAAAAGTAGTCATTCGTACGCGTAATGACACCCATGTGTTCTGTGTATGGATTATAATCCCCGATATTAAACTATTTTCTATAGCCAAGACGCATTGAACGGTTATAAGCTTTAAGCTTATTTTTCTTTACGAGTTTCAACCCGAGGTTCGTTCACCTAAAACCTATTCAAGCCGGTGCATCAGCACGGCCGCTGTCCAATGAGTGAGAAAGGGAAGGACAAAGGATAATGAAAATAATCAGATTGAAGAAGAATGTGAATATCTTAGCGATTCCCAAAATGCAAATCGGAGTATGTCAAAATTCGCAGTGATGCGAGTTCACTCCGATCTGACAGCCAATAAATATTTTGTAGATCGTGACGAGTACACCCGACTGGACATCGGAAGACTATGTGGAGCAGTTTAAATTAGACTAATAACGGAGGACTACACAATTAGTTCACGACTCCTTAGACATGATAGATCAAACCAACGAAACTAAGAAAGCTGTACTTTGCTTTAAAACATCACGTGGTAGATTTCAATGGAATCCCATCTATGAGATTTATATATCCAATTAAATGCGATACTGGATGAATTAATTAGAGGAAATTAGATAGAAATTAAAGAGATAAAAGGCGAAAGATAAAAGGCCAAGTTAAATTTATGGATTTATCCATAAGAACTGATAGATTAATTTCACAATATCGATAATAATTTTAGAAGTATGTTTCTGAAATTTGACATAAATAATTATTATGCATCTATTATAGGAACTCATCTTGATAAGATTATTGACGTTGATAGAATTATAAGATGAAATGTTTTGAAATAGAAGGGATGTGACATGGCCAAGAAATCAGTTATCAATTTCGACCAGTCGCTACGGATTAAATACAAAATCCAGTATTTCTTTTGATGATTGCAGGGAAGCGAATGATTAGCCGGAAATAATTGATTTTATTGAATTATATGTAATTAAAAATTTAAAGAATATTCCTTTAAGTTTAAACGCGGAGTGTCATATCGAAACGATGAATTAATAAGACTCACTAATTGCAACCCGCGTGTTAAAGACAGAATTATGTTTCAATATACGTTTAATAGTTAATATTAATATAGTTAGCTTTGTAGACATAACTCCGAATTTAAATAACAGACTCTGTGAACCACACTGCAAAAATTAATGTGAACGAACGAGTCATTTGACTCTATTGATCAACATTTATTTTTACTTTTAACTATTACCAGTATTGACAACTAAAACTCTGGAGGAGTACAAACTTTTAGAATATATATTTTATGATTGGTTAGGCAAAATCAATACTGATGATGACTATCTGTGAGAGCTCGACATACTTATATTTCACCGTAAAACTTTCATGTTACGAGTGTATAGAATTTAATATCAATTCATATATATATATATTAAGAACAAACTTACTTAGAAATGGATGCGTGCGTTCTGTCGTGTAATAAACAAATTAATAAATAAAACATATGCATATATATATACATATATGTACGTGTTCGACGTTTTTTTGGTGTCCTGTACCCATATATACATGTATATATACATGTAGATGTAGGTATATATATATATAAAACTAAATAAATGGTACAACGAAGTACCGATATTTACTGGAAAATAGCGATGGTAATAAATACGTCGCTATTGTATAGCTTCACTGCGTATATATTAGCAAAGACGTGTGTGTGCAACAAACATGAAAAAAATGTGTCTTACCTCTAGGAAAAACATCTGAAAAAGGAAAAACCTAGAAACGGATAATGCAGGACCAGTTTCAGACTCTTCAAATACGTTTGACAACGTGGATTTGATTTGTCCTCATCAGCTGCATATACCTAGACAAAATTTCAAATGCTGCTACATCTATGCCAGTACACTCGTCTGAACGCCAAAACGTTAACAGAACGAGATGAGTGAAGAAGTTTCAATGAAAATAGTAATGCAATACGAAAGTGTATATATATATATACAAAATGAGAAAATGGAGAAATATATCAAATCAATCATCAACCATCAGATAATACCCAATCAATACTTTATTAAACCATTACACAATAGCAATGATATTATACATTAATATAGTACAAATATAACAAGACATAGAAATAGAAATAGAAAATACATTTACATTGTAGCTGACAGCTGTTTCGGCCGTGAAGACAGGTATGTCCCATTAACTATTAGCCATATAAGCAAGTATAAATGGGACATTAACAAGAATGTCTCACGGCCTCTTCAGAGAATTTAATGCAAGTATGAAAAAAAATTTACATATAAATATAAATATGTGTGCATACACACTCATATTCCTACAGATATAATATACACAATTAACAATATAAACAATATAGATCAATATACATTAACAAACACAATAATGTTCCATATTGAACACCATATTTCTATAACCAACATCAAGGAAATACAACGTGTACACTCACATTTAAAGCAGGCATATATATTAAAATGTGTCATTACACAAAAAGTCAATAAAATTAATATTAATATTAATAATAATAATAACAACCACGATTGTACCATCCAAAGCAAGCGGACATCCACATATATGCATACATACATACATACATACATACATGAATACATACATGCATACATACATGCATACATCCATACATACATACACACATGCATATATACATGCATACATTCATACATACATACACACATACATACATGCATACATCCATACACACATACATATATACATGCATACTTTCATACATACACACATACATACATACAAACATGCACACACACATATATACATGCATACATTCATAAATACGTGCATACATACATACTTGCATACATACATACATACATGCATCCATACATACATACACACATACACACATACATGCATACATACATGCATACATACATACACACACACATACATACATATATACATACATACACACACATACATACATACATGCATTCATACATACGTACATACACACATACATACATGCATACATACATATACACATACATAGATACATACATACATACATACATACATACATGCATACATCCATACATACATACACACATACATATATACATGCATACTTTCATACATACACACATACATACATACAAACATACACACACACATACATACATACATGCATACATATGTCAGAGAGACCAATAAAATTAATACAAGATATTCAAAGAAAATAAGATTCGTTCGATTAAATAATTTAATGCGTCGCCCCAACATTGCCTCATTCCAGTGACTGTAACCAGTGAAAGGTAAAAAAATGCGTGAGTTTATATCCATTGTATTTTGCTTTGCTGTGAATTTAGAACACGGGTTTAAACCAAAAGGTCACTTTCTTCCAGTCGACTAATTTTAGCTTCTGCAATGTTGATCAATATTTCTTTACTTCTTCCTTCCAAGCTGTCGGAAAGCTAATTATTAAAACACGAAGAAAACAGTTGAATGTGAAAAGTTGTTTAAATAATTATACGAAGTTATTTGCTTCGAGATTAATTAGTTGAGTACAAATACATCAGAGGTTATGAATGTATATGTATTTAGTCTTCTTGTGAAAGTTGGTCCGTACTTTTCTGGTGTTTAATTCTTTACTTCAGATTAATTCTTTAAACGTTAGGTACAAAGCCTGAAATTTTGAGTGCAAGGGTCAGTCAATTACATCGACGCAGTACTTAACTGGTACCCAGATAAGAAAGGGAAATTCGATCTCGGTGAAATTTGAACGTAGAATGAGAACCATGAATTATGGCCGCTAGGCTTTTCTGTCGTGCATGGTAACGAAACTCTCAGCTTGTAGTCTTGATAATAATCACTTCTGTTAAATGTGAGGGGTTTGATATTTTGGAGTGGGGTGGGAACAAGTCGATTACATCGACCTCAGTACGCAGCTGGTACTTAGTCCAACGAACTTGAGAGAATGAAAGGCAACGTCGACCTTAGGGGAATTTGAACTCAGAATGCAAAAACCAGAAGGATTTAGGTGCTAAGTATTTCGTCCGGGAGCTAACGAGTTGCTAGCTTCCCGCCTTTCTACTTCAGATTAATTACAATCACATCGACAAAATGGCAGAATTCGAAAACAGAAAGTAAATGGATATAACTGCATTTCATAATAACATGTTACAGGTTGAAGTTAAATTAACTCCTGATTTTGTAAGAAGAGAACAAAACGAAGATATCATATATAATTAACAAGAAATGAAGATCTATTTTCTGATCAAAAACCAATTGAATTCGATTCCAAGCTGTAAACGTGAAGCGGTCGTTTCAATGACAATCGCAATTATAAAGGTTAAATGTAAACGCGGTAGTTTGACACTATAATACTCTTTTAACAAATGAACCGTATATGTTGCTACTGTTGCTGCTGTTTAAGCAATTATTGATGGCAGCGTTGGTTTTATTGTTAAAAAAAAAAAAGAGAAGTGGAAAAAACAAAAAACCAACAATATAATCATGCATTAATTTTAATTAAAACTATAACAATCATATTTGAGAATTAATTTTCGTTGCTGCCACAAGTACAAGCACTGCTATTCTTGTCATATTAACGTTTTGTTAAGGAATACTATTTCAATATTTAGCACACTAGACCGGCAATTTCGAGTGAGAGAATTAAGTCGATTAGATGCAACCCCAATGCGCAACTGGTATTTATTTTATCGACCCCCCCACCCACCCCCAGGAGAGTGAAAAGCAAAATTGACTGCGGCAGCATGTGAACATGGAATATAAAGCTGGTTGAAGGTGGCGAACTGGCAAAAACGTTAGCACGCCGGCGAAATGCTTAGCAACGAAATCTTTCTGGTTTTGCTTTCTGAGTTCAAATTCCGCTAATGTCGACGTTGCCTTTCATTCTCTCAAGTTCGTTGAACTAAGTACCACCTGCGTACTGAGGTCGATATATGTATGCATAGCATATATATATACAAATACATATACTTACAATATATATACATATAAGTATATAATATATGTAAAATGTATGTATGTATAATATATATATATTATATAATATATCATAATATATATATATATATATATATATATATTGCATATAACATATATAGATACACTCACACAAACACACACACAATATATATAGATATAATACACCACACACCACACACACACACCGCCACACAAACACACAAACACTTCACGCATATAATATATATATATATATAGGTTATATATATATATATATGCATAAAGATAACGTATTAGCCTTGTTGACATGATCACGCTGTGAGTTCAATTATACAGTAATACCGTACATTAGCATTGATTTTTACAGGCTGATGATATCACTTAATATTATTAGTAGATTACTATATGCCTGTGATGTTTAACATTCCTATCGATTTTACCCAGTTAAAATAAATTTTATAGCAGACTATATCCGACATTTGCCTGCTTTATATTCAAAAGGACCTCTCCCAGCATAGAAAACGGCATGAAATATTCGTTCTGTCTATGGAAACTAAGCTTCTTCGGCCTTTATTGTTATTGAAGTCATATATTTAATCAAAGATAATATTTCCCCACATTATTGATAACATAATGCACTGCACTGATGACACTAAAACGAAAATCTTCCCGATTAATCGCAAGTTCTCCAGCTGCTGTATCCGACCCGCTCGTGATATAAGCTGAGCCATTGCATTTTTTGATTGCATCTAGACCTACTGCCCTCTACTCTTCCATAGGCGATAATTTTTACCAGATATTTGCTTCTTCAAATATGGCCATAATATACGAAGTTTTGTTTTTTCACATATTCAGGAGCTGTTGTTTTTCACCTACTTGTTTTAACGCCCGTCCAATTGTCCAATGTTTCTTGTAAGACACTCGTAATATTCTCCTATACCCCCAAATTTCAATTACATTATTTTCTCTTCAAATTTCCTCAGTCTCCGAACTTTGCAACCATAAATGCCTCTTAGCCAAATTAAGGCTCGCACTAGCCTTATTTTTATATTAGGACCCCTTTTCTGCAACGATTGTTAATAAGCATAAGCGCAGGAGTGGCTGTGTGGTAAGTAGCTTGCTTACCAACCACATGGTCCCGGGTTCAGTCCCACTGCGTAGCACATTGGGCAGGTGTCTTCTTCTATAACCTCGGCCCGACCAAATCCTTGTAAGTGGATTTGGTAGACGGAAACTGGAAGAAACCCGTATATGTCGTATATTATATATATATATATGTATATATATATATATATATATATATATATATATATATATATGCGTATGTGTGTGTCCCTGTGTGTTGTGGGGGTGTGTTGTTGTGTGTGGTGTGTGTGGGTGTGTGTGTGTGTGTGTTTGTGTGTCATGCCTATCCCCCAGCATCGGTTGACTACTGATGCTGGTGTGTAAGTTAACTTAGCTGTTCGGCAAAAAAGACAGATAGAATAAGTACTAGGCATACAAAAAATAAGCTCTGAGGGCGATTTGCTCGACTATAAAGACGGTGATCCAGCATGGCCGCAGTCAAATGACTGAAACAATTAAAAGAGTAGGTTTTTCTATGTATTTCTAATCATGGTTAACCGTGTCCTAATTTCGTAAATGTGGCTTCATCAGAGATTTGGACCCTAGGATACTTGTACAAGTCACCCAGTTTGCGCCTCTCACTGCTCAGTTTTACTCGCCCCTTTCCTAAATTAAGAAGGCTTGTTTTGGTAAGGCCTCATTTGTCACAGACCACACGCTGATATTGATATCCTATTTCGCTTTTGACCGCTTTTACAAAGATTTGCCAAGATCCAGCACCGCCCAGGTGCTCTTGCTTCTAATTTTTCTTCACAATATGGCGCATAGTTTTGAAACGTAATCACGAGGAGATTCTGTCAGATTTCTGACCATAACTTCTATCATAACTTAAGGTACCGAACTTCATTATTTCCAAGTGAAAATTAGTATTATTCGGTTAGCATACCTTATTCTGTCTACCCGAAGGCAATGCGGTCGTTAATACTTGCTGTCCACGCTATGTTTTCCACGATTGTACTGGCTCTGCTCTGGTATTTCTTTCAATCCACGATTCTCTCTATACGTTTTATTTTCTTCACGAATTTGTAGCCTCCCTTCTAGTGTTTCTCGCTGACAGCAATTTGCTTCTCTTAATCTATTTTCTTCGAGCCTTTGTTTTCTTTATTCCGAGTTATCTAGCTAGCGGCGTTTAGGCAGAATCTTGATTAAAAGTTTGTTTTTATCAAATTATCATTTGACTATAACCGCCATGTTGATGAGAAGTCTAAAAAGTACACAGAATAATCGTCACAGTGGAATCAGTTGAATTTTCGAATATATTTAGCTACGAAATTTACATTTCATGATTACTTGACACGTGTGATAATTAAATGGCGCCTACTAGCATGTGTGTGTGTGAGAGTGGAAGTGTGTGTGTGTACCTGTGTGCGCACTTGTGTTCGAGTGTGTATGGATGCATACATACCACACACATATATATGTTATCTATATATATATATATATATATATCTATATACATACATACATACATACATGCATATATATATATATTAAATTAGAGATAATTAGCGATATATATATATATATACATATGTATCTATATATATATATATATATATATATATATATATATATATACATATACATATACATATACATAGATAGAATCTATGTAATCTATGTATTATACATACGTACATAGAAACACATCAAATATGGATGTAAAAATATGCCTCATTGTTCGATCTCTCTTGATATGCACACACACACCACACACACTTTATACACACACACGCACAAATATATATATATATACATATATATATATATATAT
>NW_021833416.1:7500-25000 GCF_006345805.1 Octopus sinensis | reverse complement strand
CTACAGGTAATAAGGTCGCTACTCACGCAAGACTCTAAGAGCTCCAACAAAACCTGTGATAAAGAGAAAATAATAATAATAATAATAATAATAATGATAATATAATAATAATATAATAATAAGGATAATAATAATAATAATAATAATAATAATAAATAATAATAATAATAATAATAATAATGATAATAATAATAATAATGATGGTAATAGTAATAATAAATTCTGCCCTAGGTGTATGGAAAACACTCGGCGAGAGACGGAAGAAAATTTGAAGAAAGAAGGAAAAAACATAATAATAATAATAATAATAATAATAATAATAATAATAATAATAATAATAATAATAATAATAATAATAATAATTGTGAATCTTCAGATGCAAATAAACAATGAATGTCTCAGAAGAGAAGAAAAAACACCAATAAAAACATAAAAGAAATCATAACAAAATATAAACAAAAAACAGTCAACAATAAATCATATATTCTACTATTCTTGTTTTGCTTTCTTTTGTTTTTTGACAATAAAAGGAATTGTAATATTACTAACAAGAAGAAGAAGAACAACAACAACTGTAACAATAAGAAAAATGACAGCATCAACAATGATAATGATAAAGATACAAATAGGCTCGAAATAATAATTGACGTAATGAAGCATTATCGTTATATCTGTGTGAAATTGTATACAGATGGTTGGTGACATAGAGCTGATGTTGAATATGTAACAAATGACTTTTGTAATTATTGATTTGGTGAAAGCGAAAAAAAAATATATACGATATATCAACACACCGAAACTATAATATTATTCAGTAGTATCAGCGGGAAGCGGTGTTTAGGCAGAAGCGAACTTTATGTTAATTAAAATATGTTTGTGACAAATTTCAAATCGTAAAGTCAAATTCTTAACAGTTTAGGTGCAAAAATAAATAAGAATCTCTCTTAAGGTAAACAGTGTAGAAACAAAATATCTGCCCAGTGTAGACCCTTCTTGGATTCCCAGACACAGTTTTGCTAGCTTTTCAGCTGTTATCAATGGAAGATACTGAAAAGAGGTAACGTATGGCAGATTTAAAACTGTAGCTTTATAACTAAAGTACTTTGTTTTCTTATCTAAATTACAGGACTTCGAAAATGCGAGAGAGTCACAATTGTCTGTACTTGTCAGATATATTATTTCTTTATTGCCCACAAGGGGCTAAACATAGAGGGGACAAACAAGCACAGACAAACGGATTAAGTCGATTACATCGAACCCAGTGCGTAACTGGTACTTAATTTATCGACCCAGAAAGGATGAAAGGCAAAGACGACCTCGGCGGAATTTGAACTCAGAACGTAACGGCACACGAAATACTGCTAATCATTTCGCCCGTCGCGCTAACGTTTCTGCCAGCTTACCGCCTTGTACTTTTCTGATATATTCGTATATTCAAAGAATGAGAAACAAACTTACGTCACATCGGCAGGGTTTCGGTTATAAACATAAAGAACGTTAACGTATATTGCAATAAATGATATTTCTTTCTAAATTTGGAACTAGGTCAGCAATTCTGAGGCAGGAGGTGGGGGTGTAAATCGAGTACTTGGACCTCATTACTTGACAGTAAATATATTTTTATCGTTTGTCAAAGGAAACGTTAGCACGCCGGGTGAAATGCGTATCCGTATTTCGTCTGCCGTTACGCTCTGAGATCAAATTCCGCCGAGGTCGACTTTGCCTTTCATCATTTAGGGGTCGATAAAATAAGTACCAGTTAAGCATTGGAGTCGATGTAAATCGACTTAATCCGTTTGTCTGTCCTTGTTTGTCCCCTCTGTATGTAGCTCCTTGTGGGTAGTAAAGAAATAGGTATTTCGCCCGTCGCTACGTTCTGAGTTCAAATTGTGCCAAGTGGTCCTCGATGTTATTTGATCGTAGAACGTAATGAGCGGGAAGAAATACTGCCAAGCCAAAGATTAAGCCAACTTATTGCAATAATATAACTACAAAAGTCTCAAATATTATTTTCTACTTGAGACACAAGGCCTGAAATGTGTGTGTGGTGGGGGGAGAGGGTCCGTCGATTAGATCATCCAAAGTACGCAACTGGTACTTAATTTATCGATCACGAAACAATATTAGGCAAAGTCGACTCTGAGTAGCCACGGACTGACAAAATAAAAATACCAAAATATTAATACTTTCTACAACGGTATGGAGGACTGCGGCGATCTGGCAGAAACGTTAGCACGCCGGGCGAAATGCTTAGCGGTATTTCGTCTGCGTTACGTTGTGAGTTCAAATTCCGCCGAGGTCGACTTTGCCTTTCATCCTTTCGGGGTCGATAAATTAAGTACTAGTTACGCACTAGGGTCGATGTAATCGACTTAATATCTATGTCTGTCCTTGTTTGTCCCTTCTATGTTTAGCCCCTTGTGGGTAATAAAGAAATAGGTATTCGTCTGCGTTACGTTGTGAGTTCAAATTCCGCCGAGGTCGACTTTGCCTTTCATCCTTTCGGGGTCGATAAATTAAGTACCAGTTTCGCACTGGGACGATATAATCAGCTTAATCCGTTTGTCTGTCCTTGTTTGTCCCCTCTGTGTTTAGCCCCTTGTGGGTAATAAAGAAATAGGTATGGAGGACTCTTTCACCTGACAGTCAAATCTAAGACACACACATACACACACACAAACACAGACACACACACACGTACATGTGCGTGTGTTTGGTTCTTTTCCATTTTATCTTTTAGCTTTTCTGCTTCTTCATTTCGTCTTTCATTCTTCATGTTATTCCTGTCTCTTCAACATTACATCCCCGTCATACGCAAGTACATACACAAACAGAGAGAAACATCTTCATTCAAAGGTTTCTTCAACTGTTCAACTTTAATGCTGAAGGTCGTGTGTCAGTTAAGTCAGTCAGTCAGTCGTGTGGGTTATAATACAACGTTTCCAAAAGAGTGATGTATTAAGTCTAGGGCAAAATAAATAATTTAAGTGTGTAAGTCATAGAAAAAGATTGCAATTTCAATGACAGGAGAAAAAGTGCAGAGCTACTGAGCACTTGTCTAGATTGCTAACATTTTCTTGACTCTCATGATTTATTTCTATTGTTGGTTTTATAAAGTTCTTATATGGAATTATAATTGGTTTCTTTCTACATCGTTTAACTGGTCCGATTTGGTAATATTTCTGTCTAGCATTTAGTCCGTTATAGATATATCAAATATATATGGATGGATGGATGTATGAATGTATGTATGTATGTATGTATGTATGTATGTATGTATGTATGTATTGGGTTGTCCGAAAGTTCATGTCGATTTTTAAAGGAAAGAAAAAGGTCAATAAATACTTGCCATTACATTTTTAATCAACCAAATATGAACCATTTTGTTGCACAATGCGTCTCTATCTTTCCTTTAACTTGAAAATACCCTCTTCTCAGAATTGAGGTGGTTTCATGTCAAATAATTCATCAAGGTATCTTTTTATATTATCCAATGAACTGGAATCTTTACCATTAAGACTATTCTGCAGAAACCTGAATAAGTGGAAATCCGAAGGATCGATATCTGCTGAATATGGAGAGTGGGGTAGCATATCCTAACCGAGCTGCAGCAATTTTTGTCTGGTTCCCAAAGCATCAACTGCCGAAAATGAACTTTCTTATCTTCCATTTTAAAGGGTTACAGAATTAACACAGGTTATAGGAACATAAACCTTCTACGAAAAGATAGCTTAAACTGTGCTCTAAATGAAGGTGTAGTCAAATCCTATTTTACGGACTCAACCATGTTCTAAAATAAGTCGAAATGTAAGCTACTATAAATCGGCACGAACTTTCCGGACAACCCCCCATGTATGTATGTATGTATGTATGTATGTATGTATGTATGTATGTATGTATGCATGTGTGTTTGACCTACTTGTAACCGAGGCTATATATCAAAGGGAGTGTCACGAAAATAATGGTAATATAAATATGCAGCATTGAAAGCAGCTAGGTGGTAGAACCGTTAACACGCCGGATAAATTGCGTAGCGTCATGTCGTCCGTTTTTACGTTCTGAGTTCAAATTCCGTCGACGCCGACTTTGCCTTCCAATGTATCACGCAGTCGATAAAAGTAAGTACTAAATGAGCGCTGGGGTCGATATAATCACTCCCCTGGATTCGCTAGCCTTGTGTCAAAATTTAAAGCCAATATTAATGCAGAGTATTTCTTTATTTTCTTCCTCTTTCTCCTCCACCTCCTCTTCTTCCACCTCATCAATAGTGAAGACATTGTCATCGTTTTAACAACCACATTTATATGTTTATGTGTCGGACGATGTTTATTGTGGCATATTTTCTACGGCTGATGTTCATGCTGCCAACAACCCTTACAAGTTTCCATGGGAGGTAATAACATTGTATGACCAGACAAGTTTTCGCAGACAATTAGAAACGAATGGCATATATTTGCAAAAATCACCCAATGCTAAGCCAAGAAGACAGAAATCAAAACAAACTCACACTCATAGATACATATATATACATACATACATGCATACATATGTACGTACATACATACATACGTACATACATACATACTTTCATGCATGTATGTGTGTGTGTGTATCTCGCACGCCACAGGTACCAGTGCCCTTAAATTAGTTCTCAGGGAGATTTAGCATGACACAGAATGTGACAAAACTGGCTCTTTGAAATACAACTATACACTTATTTTCCCTAGTTCAAATTCTGCGAAGGTGGACATTGCCCTTCATTCTTTCGGTGTCTATGAAATAAGAACTAGTTGAGCACTGGGGTCACTGTAATTGACTAGCCGCCTTGCCCCAAAATTTCAAGTTTGTTCCTTTATTAAAAAAAGGATTATTATTATTATTATTATTATTATTATTATTATTATTATTGAGTGAGAGAGCAGTGCATGCCATGAAAGTGACATGGGTGTAAAATATACGATGCCCAGTATACCCATCATAACGTCCCGTCTGATAAGGGTACACCAGACACATGCATCACAACCATATCAAGATAATCAGCGCATGACCTTGCAGTTAGATTTTTCTTCTGGTCGAGTAGCCATCCCGAATTTTCTTCAGGTCCCTGAATAAAGATCTGAATAAGGGATGTTTAAGGATGCTGAACGAACCACCCATGTTTCCAGAGGTGAATTATTCAAACCCCAAAAAGTCCCTCTCAACACATGGCTATGATACACCCCCACTACTTCTGCTCATGATCAGAAATGCACATATTGTCAGCCACTAAGGGACATGGTCAACTGGTTAAGGTCAAACAACTGACAAGCAAATCTGTGTTATTGAGCAGAATATTTGCTCAATAACACTTCCAATCAGTTAAGATCAGAAGCCATGAGAGCCACTGCCTGGTACTGCATCAGGGCATTTATTATTATTATTATTATTATTATTATTGAGTGAGAGAGCAGTTCATGCCATCAAAGTGACACTGGGGTAAAATATACGAAGCCCAATATACCCAGATGACTACCCGTCTGATAAGGGTACACCAGGCACATGCATCACAATCATATGTGCGCAACATGGTGATCTCATATAAAAAAAAACAGCACATGACCTTCCAGGTGGGGCCCAGTTAGAATTTTCTTCAGGTTGAGTAGCCCATCCTGCTCAAAAGGTCCCTGAATAAGGGTTGTTTAAGGATGTTGAAAGAACCACCCATGTTTCCAGAGGTGAATTATTCAAACCCCAAAGAATCCCTCTCAACACATGGCTATGATGCTCCCCCACTACTTCTGCTCGTGATCAGAGATGCATATATCGTCAGCCACTAAGGGACATGCTCAACTGGTTACGGTCAAACAACTGACAAGCAAATCTGTGGTATTGAGCAGAATATTGCTGTAGCCCATCTTTTATACCAAGACAAAACAATGTACATGATAACACTTCCAATCAGTTAAGATCAAAGCCATGAGAGCACTGCCTGGTACTGCATCAGGGCATTTATTATTATTATTATTATTATTATTATTATTATTATTATCATTATTATTATTATTATTATTATTATTATTATTATTATTATTATTATTATTACTTTTTTTTTTCTTCTTTCAAATTTCCTTCCATTTCTTGCCGAGTGTCTTCCCGACTCCTAGGGCAAAGAAACTCATAGTGTATATTGGTAGGCCATTAAACCAAACTCAGTAGTTCGTTCATTTTTTTTTTTTTTTTTTTTTTCTAATGTTAAATTAAAATACATGAGCAGCAACAGTTCTCACATCGACAATGCTCTTCTCAATACGTGTGATGTACAGTTAAGACAATCTTTTGCACTTCTTGCAGGGATGGTAAGCCAGGGATCATTCTCATATAATTTTCGGTTCCCTTCTTGATCATTCCTAGTGCTCCTACGATCACTGGTACTGTAACCGCCTTGAAATGCCACATTTTCTCAATTTCAATGAGTAGGTCTTTATATTTTCTTCTTCTTCTTATTATTATTATATTTTCTTATTATTATTATTATTATTATTATTATTATTATTATTATTATTATTATTATCATTATTATTATCGTTATTATTATTATTATTATTATATCATTATTATTATTATATTATTATTATTATTATTATTATTATTATTATTATTATTATCGTTTTATTATTATTATTATTATCATTATTACTATTATTATTATTATTATTATTATTATTATTATTATTATTATTATTATTATTGTTATTATTATTATCGTTATTATTATTATTATCATTATTATTATTATTATTATTATTATTATTATTATTATTATTATCGTTATTATTATTATTATTATTATTATTATTATTATTATTATTATTATCATCATTATTATTATTATTATCATTATTATTATTATTATTATTATTATTATCATTATCATTATTATTATCATTATTATTATTATTATTATTATTATTAATACTATTAATATCATCATCATCATCATCATCATTATTATTATTATTATTATTATTAATTTCACTAATGTTGTTTTCAGTTCACCTCATGCGTTTCATCGGGTATTTTTTTCCTCCTCTTTGCACAACTTGACATTGGCATTTCCAAATTTTCAAGATAGGAAACTGTTCAACATGCAATAAATAAATAAATAAATAAATAAATAAGGAAAGAAAGAAAGAAAGAAAGAATTCTTCCGTAATAGTGTGGATGACATTCTATTTCCAGTTAATTCTACACCTGGGGTATTCAGTCACTTTACACATCTTCACATTGTGATCCCTTTTCTTTAAAATATCCATTTTTAGGATTCAATAATTTTTCGCTTGCTTCTCGCCGTTTTCTTTCAGTATTTTGCCTAGTTTTTGTTGTTGTTGTTGTTGTTGTTTTGCAGCCATTTTTTTATTATTTTCTATCGCACAATAGAATTCTACTGGGTGTTCCAATATCCTGCTTCCATTGACATGTGAAGTCAATTTTTATTGTTTACGTGTTTTTTGTTTTTTTTTTCAAATATTTTATTTTATTTTATTTTATTTTATTTTATTTTACTACTTTCTGAAACTCTCGTAAGGATATTAACAGGTTCATCACTGTAAACGCCATTAGAATATTTATTAGATTATTGTTTCCCATCATGACCACCACCATCATCATCATCATCGTCATCCTCATCATCATCATATTTAACACCAACAGCACAACTACCGAAAACGTCACGAACATAACCACCGTTATCATTATCATCAAATCAACAGCATCCTCTTGTTCTCCACCTCCTCCTCATCTTCCTCCTCCTTGTTTTCCTCCTCTTCTCTTCCTTTTCCTTGTCCTATTCACCATCATCATCTTTATCAACAGCATCAACATCATCATCAACATAGCATTCGCTCTATCATCATCATCATTATCATCATCATCATCATCATTATCGTCATCATCACCACAAACAACACCAGTAGCACCACTACCACCACCACCACCTTCACCATCATCATCATCATCATCATCACCACCGTCGACATCACCATCACCACCATCATCATCGCCATCATCATTACCATCATCACTACCACCACCATCATCATCATCATCGCCATCATCGCTACCTACACCAACAACAACACGGTCACCACCACCACGTCTACCACCACGTCTACCACCATCATCATCGTCATCATTATCATCATCATCAACGCCATCACCATCATCATCACCACTACCACCACCACCACCATCATCATCATCTTCGTCAACATTATCATTATCACCATCACCTTCACCACCATCATCATCATCATCGGCATCGTCGCTACCATCGACAACAACACGGCCACTACCACCACGTCTACCACCACTAGCACCACCACCAGCACCATCATCATCATCATCATCATCATCATCATGAATGTCATGAAAAAACAACTGCAGGGTAGCGGCGGGAGCAGCAACAGCGAGAAGTAAGACTATCCTAATTAGCATGTATCCAAATTAGCCTGTATCGTATTTGTGTGTTAATAAATTCTTGCTGGTCTGAGTTTGGGATTCGATTTAGATTCTCCGGTTGCGTGTTATGTTATTCATGACATGAACAAGGCTGAACTTCATCGCATTCCGTTCCCAGC
The DNA here is from genome assembly GCF_006345805.1 of Octopus sinensis. Lineage (NCBI taxonomy): Eukaryota > Metazoa > Mollusca > Cephalopoda > Octopoda > Octopodidae > Octopus > Octopus sinensis. The sequence goes on along the minus strand of NW_021833416.1, from coordinate 16,385 downwards.
CCCCACGTCCCCACCTTGCTATAAATCAGGTTTTGATATCATTGTAGAAAAACAACAACAACAACCCTAAGAACCGCAATGACAACACCAACCGAATTGTATGCGGCACCACGTATACGCATATCCATATATATCTATGCATGTGTATATGTGTATATATATGTGTATATATATATATGTATATATGTATATATTATAGATATATATATATATATATATATATATGTATATATATATATGTGGCGTGTGTGTATATACATATATATATTGTGTATAAATATATAAATTATATATAAATATATACATAAATATACATATATATTTGTATGTGTGCATATATACATACACACACACACCACACCCACATATATATATATATATTTATATATGCATATATAAATATATATATATATATATATATATATATAAAGAAACATATATGCATATATATTCATACATACATATACGTATTATTAAATATATATTATATAATATATATATATTATATATACAGAGTATATATATAAACATGTATTTATATACATATATATATGTATCAATATATGTATATACATGTATCTCTCTATATATATGTATATATATGTATATATATATATACATATGTATGTATGTATACATGTTTGAATAAGGGAGATACAGAGAAGGAATCGAAGCACACACGATAAGGTTTACGAATATCATGCAAAGTGTAATGCTAGAGCTAATTACTTCACAGTCGAGGTTTCTGCTTACTTTTGTATTGCTTTAATAACAACCCCCAACACCCCACATAAAAATATAAAAGCACCATCAGAAAAGTAAAACGAAAAACGAAACCAAAAAACATTTAAGAAAACAAGGGTAAAAAAAAACCCGAATGAATGAAAGAAAAGCCATAGCGTGCCTCATACACGCTAAATTAAGTCCGAACCAGAATGCTTAATAGCAAAAAAAGGTTTTAAAAATACATCGCTCCTGCATGGACGCATCCCAGTGACTCATAAAATAAACGTGTAAAACGCTGAATAAGGTTTATTATATAAATGAAAATAAACGTGAAAGAAGAAGCTATTCTCAAGAACGGATTTGAAAGAGAAAACCATAGAAAGCTGAAAAATTTCATTAGTTCAACGCATGTGTTTTCCCCCTCAAAAAATAAAATTTGCCAATAAAATGCAACAGATGGAATTGCTATTTTTTCCAGGGTGGTTCAATTTCTACTGGATCTGCTAAGTAAGTACACGGGGTGAAATCATGGAGTTATAACACCAACTACTAAATGGCAATGGGAGTAGAAATTAAACATTACATGAAACAGATTTCTTAGTTCTGCTCTTACTCTTTACTCTTTTACTCTTTTACTTGTTTCAGTCATTTGACTGCGGCCATGCTGGAGCACCGCCTTTAATCGAGCATCTCGACCCCCAGGACTTATTCTTTAGTAAGCCCAGAACTTATTCTATCGGTCTCTTTTGCCGAACCGCTAAGTAACGGGGACATAAACACAACCAGCATCGGTTGTCAAGCAATGCTAGGGGGACAACACAGACACACAAACACCACACACACACACACACACATAATATATATTACATATATACGACGGGCTTCTTTCAGTTTCCGTCTACCAAATCCACTCACAAGGCATTGGTCGCCCGAGGCTATAGTAGAAGACACTTGCCCAAAATGCCACGCAGTGGGACTGAACCCGGAACCATGTGGTTGGTAAACAAGCTACTTACCACACAGCCACTCCTGCGCCACTCTGCTGTAGATAATACCAAAAACATAAATTAACTAATTAACTATATAATAATATTTCTTGTACCCACAAGGGGTTAAACATAGAGGGGACAAACAAGGAAAGACAAAGGGATTAAGTCGATACATCGACCCCAGAGCGACTGGTACTTTATTATCGACTCCAAGAGGATGAATGGCAAAGTCGACTCGGCGGAATTTGAACTCAGAGGTAAACGGCAGACGAAAAACGGCTATAACGAGGGGGTCAATAAGTAATGGCCCTGACCCATTCCATAGTAGTAGAGCAACGAAATGGCACAAGATAGTCGTTTTCAGCATGGGAACAAACCCAGAGTTAGCATTTCTCCCAGTCGTTTGAATACAGCTCTGGAGAACGTTTCATAGAAGGCACTGGTCCTCCAACACGACGTGACTTCAGAATCAGGCTGCATCATCTGGAAAACGCTTTCCTTTCAAAAACACTTCATGGAGGGTAGGTGCAGAGGGTGCAAGGTCAGGAGAGTAGGGGGATGGGGGAAGTGTTCAGAGCAGCGCTGTGCTTCTGATCTGGCGACACGCGAGTTGAGGACCGGAGCGTTGTCGCAGGAGGAGGATGCCTTTGGTGATCTTGCCCCCGCCTCTTGGTTTTGATAGCTTCTCTTAATTTCCTCAAAAAGTGAAGCATGATAGGCTCCTGTAATTGTGTACCCTTTGCCAGGAAATCTGTCATCATACTCACTCCTGGGTCCCAGAAGACTGTGAGCATGACTTGCCAGGGAGGGCTTCACCCTTGCCTTCTTTGGAGGAGGTGAGTCATGGTGCTTCTACTGCATTGACTGGGTTTTGGTCTCATGGATCATGGTGAAGGACCCAGGTCTCATCCTGTGTAATCAGTCTTTTGAAAAATTTTGACTCATCTTCTTGGACAATCCTAAATTCATCCTTGAGCACTCGACGCGTTCTTGCTTCAGGAAAAGTGTGAGCAACCTGGGAATCCCTCTGGCAGACACCTTTTGCATATGCAAATGGTCATGAATGATAGTTCCACAGACCCGGTACTAATCTTGACCTCATGGGCTATTTGGCGAATAGTTATGCGTCCATCTTCCAAAATGGCAGCCTCAACTTGACGGACAGATGCCCTCATCATGGCAGAAGGGGGTACGACCAGATGTGGGAGCTGTTTCACACAGAGTTCCGACCATGTTTGAATTCACGATGCCAGCGTTTTACAAGGTCATATGATGGGGCATCATCACCATAAGCTATTTTCATTTCATCAGAAGTCTCCTGTGGTGTGCGTTATTTCAAATACAAAAAAAGGATCACTTCTCGACACTCAAAAGGCTCCATTTCCCACTTGACTCATTTCAAACACACGTAAATCAGAAACCACTATTAGTTCGGAGCTGTAATTTGCCACTTAATCTATAAAGATATAAATAATTACACATGCAAAATCTCAGCTAGATCAATCAACGCCAAGTGGGTCAGAGGCATTACTTATTGAACGCTCCTCGTATATATAAATATATACAGAGAGAGAAAGAGAGAGATACATACATACATACTCACATACATATATATGTAGAAATATACATACACACATCTCTCTCTCTCTCTCTCTCTCTCTCATATATATATATATTATATATATATATATATATATATATAAACTTAGATAAAACTGAGATATGTTTCGACCAATGATTGGTCCAGGCCATGTCTATAAATTGAAACAAGTATATAATATCTTCTTAAACGAATGTTGACATCCAAATTCCCCGATGTCATCATCGTCAACATCACTATCACTATCACCACCATACCACCACCATCACTATCATCGTTGTCGTCGTGGGCTTCCTCCTCCTCCTCCTCATCATCTTCATCATCATCGTTATCATCATCATCATCATCATCATCATCATCATCATCATCATCATCATCATCATCATCATCGCTGTTGTCATCATTGCCAACATCACCATCGCTATCACTACCACCATCATCACTATCGACGTCGTCATCGTCGTCCTCCTCCCCCTCCGCCTCCGCCTCCTCCTCCTCATTGTCATCATCATTTTCATCATCTTCAAAACCGTCATCATCATCGCTGTTGTCACCATCGTGAACATCCCCATCGCTATCACTACCACCACCACCACCACCATCATCACTATCGTTGTCGTCGTCGTCGTCCTCCTCCTCCTTCTCCTCCTCCTCCTCATCGTCATCATCATCCTCATCATCATCTTCACCATGGTCATCGTCAGCGCTGTCGTCCTCGTCGCCGCTGTCGTCCTCATCGCCATCATCATTAATATATATTCCGCCTTATCACCGATATTATATACTCTTACTTTTCTACTCTTTTACTTGTTTCAGTCATTTGACTGCGGCCATACTGGAGCACCGCCTTTAAACGAGCAACTCGACCCCGGGACTTATTATTTTGTAAGCCCAGTACTTATTCTATCGGTCTCTTTTGCCGAACCGCTAAGTTACGGGAACATAAACACACCAGCATCGGTTGTCAAGCAATGCTAGTGGGACAAACACAGACACACAAACACACACATGCATGTATATATATATATATATATATATATATATACGACGGGCTTCTATTCAGTTTCCGTCTACCAAATCCACTCACAAGGCTTTGGTCGGCCCGAGGCTATAGTAGAAGACACTTGCCCAAGATGCCACGCAGTGGGACTGAACCCGGAACCATGTGGTTGGTAAACAAGCTACTTACCACACAGCCACTCCTACGCCTCATGCCAAATATTTCCTCTTAATCGATAGTCGGTGTGACAAACAATGCCAAATAAGAAACAACAAAAAAAACAAACGGCAAAAAATACATTAAGAAAACTGTTGGGTGCTTATGCTGTGCTGTATGGTGGAGTATATGAAGGAGAGAAGATTAAACGAATCCCCCGGAGCTGATATGGTTGAACGAAATAAGATGGGATAAGTTGTTAACTGGACACAACCAGATAAATAACAACAATATTTAATAAACAACAACAACAACAGCAACAACAAAATTAATAGCGGCAAGGAATAAATGCCTTTATTTTAGTCTAAAACATCTGCCATATTGTCTCTGGTGTCTTGTCTTTTGTTTTGTTCGTATTCTTTATAAATGGAATTAAAAATAAAAGGGGAAAATAAATTAAAGCATCCGTTTGATGTAAACCGCGGTGTGGCTATTGTGTGGAAGCTGCTGTTCTTGCTGCTGTTCTTGTTCTTGTTGTTGTGGGTTTCTATTGTTTAAGGTCATATGTGCGTGTTCATGCATGTGTGCACACGTGCACGTGCGTGTGTGTGTGTGTGTGTGTGTGTGTTTGTGTGTGTGTGTGTATGGGTGTGTTTCTGGTTATATTTTTGGCTCAGCTTCAAATACCCAATTAGCATCGCAATCAACGAAGTTAATAGGTGCAGCTTCGAGGGAGCTTTATCAGAATATTTGCAGCCAGTCGACTCGCGAATATCATCTAAGTTTCTTCTTCATCATCGTCATCATTTTCATCATTAACATCGTCATCATTATCATCATTATCATCGTCATCACCATCTTCATAAACATTACCATCATCATTACCTTCATCATCATCATCATCATCATCATCATCATCATCACCATCTTCTTAAACATTGCCATCATCATCATCATATTATCATCGTGGTTATCATCATAATCATCATCATCATGATCGACATCATTATAATCATCATCATCATCATCACCGTCTTCATAAACATTACCATCATCATCAACATCATCATCATTATCGTTGTCATCACAATCTTCATAAACATTGCCATCATCATCATCATCATCATCATATCATCATCATCGTCACCGTCTTCATAAACATTAGCATCATCATCGTCATCGTCATCATCATCATCTTCATTATAATAACATTATCATCATCATCATTATCGTTATCAACATTGTTGTCATCGTCGTCGTCGTCGTCGTCGTAATTGTCATTAACAAAGGCTACAGACCACACCATCCTCATCATTTATCTTTCATCATTGTTTCAATAGCTGAGCCTTATTCTTAATGTTATGGAGAAGAATATTTTGCATGTTGTGGGTTATTAGTAGTAAAAATATTATTATCTCAAATATAATAATACTAACAAAAGAACAACAACAACAACAACAATACTACTACTACTACTACTACTACTACTGCTGCTGCTGCTGCTGCTGCTGCTACCACTACTACTACTACTACTACTAATAATAATAATAATAATAATAATGATAATAATAATAATGATAATAATAGTAGAACCGATATTAGGTTCATTTTTTTCCCGCTATAGGGTTTTTCTCTTTCTTTAATCAAAGGGTTGGATTGGAAAGCAAAGAGCCCTGGGAATTAGCATTCACAGGCCATTTGAAACAGCTGACATTAAACATCGAAAGCTGAACAGCTGTAGGTCAACAGCTGATGACGAAGAAAACGGTAGACGTGGAATTCCAAAGGACCAAACTGACTATTGATGTGGTGTGGGGAAAACACTATTTCACGTCAAGCATTGTAGAATAAGGCAAATACGGGTGTAATGAATGTATATGCTTCATATATAAAACTAATAGGTACTATTATTTATCCCTCACTTAAACGGTTATGTTCTGTTAGGACAAACTATACTGCGGAAAATACCTTGAGAGAAACTCTCAATTTGGCTTTTGGTGTAAAATTCGCTCTTGCTTATATCGCTGGTGGGGAGAGAAATCCACGCCATCTCCAGTACTGAGGTCACCAGATCACTTGATTTCGGCCTTCCTTGGTTTTATCAATGCTGGACGTTCAATCGCTAGAGATAGCAGCGACTCGTCTCCTCGCCAACCATATATTAAGAAAGTGTCAGAACAGAAGCTGGTGTTACGATTAGCTCTGGGAGTTTGTTAAAGTATATATAAAAGCGACAGAAGCAGTATTAATAACGAAAGGTTATATTTATGCCACTTATACGTGGGTGTTCTGTTAGAACAAATTATACTGTGATAGATATCACGAGAGAAACTCCCATATTCGATTTTGGTGCAAAATACACTTCTCTCTGTCGCTGAAACTTATTTAATTATGGCTGCGTATTAATTATAGTAAAATAATTGAGATTATGAGAAATTAAGTTGGTCAGAAATATAATTCAGTGTCGTTGAGATTTCTCAACAACCTCTTTAACACATAAAGGGCTGGGATTTGCATGCTGGGGACATTTTATGAAAATGAGACTACCATACACACATAAAAAAAAACAAAAAAATAGTTAAAATATCTTCTAGTATATAATGGTGGCAAGTTTTACATCATTTGAAAAGTCATTAGTTGAACTATTAGTCCTCTCGCATTCTGGGGGGCATCGGAGCATTTGAGTGACAGTAGACCCCAACAGATACCTATAAATTAAATACATCTATATGGGCTATGATCGCGGCGTGAGGGCCACGTTCGTGGCCAGTCGAGCTTTATGTGTTAAACTAAAAGAATTACAAATTAAAGTCTTCATTTTAATTGTGTTCAGTGTGGATGTAAGCGGTCTGGATTTCCGATTAATTCACGCGGTGCTTTCTCACTGGAGTACGGCAAATCAAGTGGTACTTAATATAAAACCGCTCTAAATTTTAATTCACGCGGATGGTTTCCAGATCTTTTGCTTGCTTCAATCATTAGACAGCTGCTTACCACACAGTTGTTTCCGTGTCTGTTCGAACGATGGGATCTAAGAGCCGCATTGTGCGTTCGGGGAGTCGTTAATCACCAAATTCTGCAATTCGCATCAGTTGATGCGGATGGCAGAGGGTTTTATCGACAGACGAATCGAATGATCCCCCGCTATATGTATGGCGAAAATAAAAGGAAAACCATGATTGAATGTGAATTCTCTGGTTAAATGACACTAAATTTCTATAACATGAATATGCAATCAACACAGTGAACAATCCAAACCTTTTCTCCCATAATGTCTAATTAGTTTGTCGGTTGAAATTGCACACCTTTGTAGGTCAGAAATCTAGCTTACTTCGATTTTGACATGAAGTTCATTTCATCTAATAATGACTGACTGTTGTGGTTTGACCTTCATATATGATGTACATCTTTTCTCTCGACTAATTACCACCCTCTCCTCCTCCTCTTTCTCCCCCTCTCCACCTCACATACTTGCAAACATTCGTACAAACCTACATACAACGACGGATACACACATATGTGTATGTATATATGTGTATATATATATATATATATATATATGCATACACAAATATGTATACATATATTTACTTGCATATATATGTGTGCATAAATATACATATATGTATACACATATGATACATATATGTTTAATTATATATATATAAATATATATATGGATGTATGTGTATGTGTGCAAGTGTGTGTATATTGTATATATTATACACATATATGTATGCATATATATACTTGCATATATGCGTATATATATACATATATGCATATATGCATACACATATGTATACATATATGTACACATATATCTTTAATTATAAATATATAATTATACATATGTATGTATGTGTGTGTGTGCAAGTGTGTGTATATTGTATATATTATTTGTGTTTGTGTCTCTGTGTGTGTATATATATATACACACATATATAATATATATTTATTGTACGTGTGTGTGTGTGTATACAATACACCCACACACTTCCTTCCCTCCGGGGATATTACCATATAATTGTTTATGACGGTTTACATCTGCTGAATTTAATATTTGAGTTTGTGTGAAGTCATTTCAAGTTTTAATAGAGAATTCCTTAATCTGGTCTCAATAAACAGTGCTTCACTCTCACACACCATTCCTGCTCCACCCCCCATCCTCAACACCATCACCACCACCGCCACAGTGTTTCACTCTCACACACCATTCCTCCTCCTTCTCTACCACCACCACCACCACCATCACCGTTGCTCTACTTCGTTACTCCGCTTTTAATATCTGAAGATATATTTCGATATTTCGAACGAACACCATAATCCGAATGATAGAATGGAACTAGAACAATACAAGAAATAATTTACTGACGATTACGATGTGCACGGTAAGGGCACTTGTCCTAGAGGT
>NW_021833416.1:0-2500 GCF_006345805.1 Octopus sinensis | reverse complement strand
TGTGTCTGTCCTTGTTTGTCCCCTGTGAGCAATAAAGAAATAAAGATCCTTATTTGATTATTAAGGCGGTATGGAAATTTCTAGCAACCATTACAAACTCTTCACCCCACCCCCTTCAAGTATTTTTTGTGGATAATACTGAAAAAACTCGCCTACTAAATTTATTGTCTATCCTTGTGCCAAAATCTGAAAGAACTAATTAACTAGCAATAGATGCATAGGCGTGGCTGTGTGGTAAGTAGCTTGCTTACCAACCACATGGTTCCGGGTTCATTCCCTCTGTGTGACACCTTGGGCAAGTGTCTTCTACTATAGCTTTGGCCCAGCTAAAGCCTTGTAAGTGGATTTGGTAGACGGGAAACTGAAAGAAGCTTGTCATATATATGTATATATATATGTGTGTATGTGTATGTATATATGTATGTGTGTGTATATGTTTGTGTGTCTGTGTTTGTCCCCCCAACATCGCTTGACAACCGATGCTGGTGTGTTTACGTCCCTTTAACTTAGCGGTTCGGCGAAAGAGACCTATAGAATAAGTACTGAGGCTTCCAAAGAATAAATCCTGGAATAGAATTGCTCGACTAAAGGTGGTTCTCCAGCATGGCCGCAGTCAGATGACTGAAACAAGTAAAAGAGTAAACAAAAGTATGCATAATCGTACGCGTGCTGAGTGTGCATGTATGTGTCTTTGTATACACACCTATACTATGAAATGAAAATATTTTTTTCTTGCTTTCATATCGTTAAATGGCTCCAAGTTTTGAGTGCAATGCACTGAAAACTTCGAAACACGGTGGATATATTTATAATATGTAAGTATGTATTATGACACCAGACTGGTAAAATGACCGATTGTATGCACTGAAGTGATGAGGAAAACAGATGGCAGACTGATTGTGGATGATATGGCCTGCCTGATTGACGAGAGGACTAAATTCACGAAAATAAGAGATACGGACATGTGGAAAGACAAAAACGCTCGCGCGCACACACACACATCCACACACACACACACACACACACCACACACACACACACACACACACACACACACACACACACATATATATATATATACACGCGTGCACACACAAATATAATACATGCGTCTGTAGAAAGACCGTAAGCAAACATATACTCAGCAAAAATGTTAAAGGTGATTGCAGAGTGACGTAACATTTAGTCAACCTATAAAAGAAGTGAAGTAAAACTAAAGGTTGTATTGGTAGAATGAAAATTTTAATACACTGTATATCACATATACATATACTTATAAATATCTAGAACTGTCTACCTATCAATTTACATAAATACAGACATACAAATATATCTACATATCTCTATCTATCTATCTATCTGTCTTTTTTTATTTATTTATTTATTTATTTTTAAATCCTCCCCTTTTTTGTCCTCTATCTTTCCTTTTACGATTCCTTTTGATCGAAAACCAACCCCCTTTTTTACCCAAAAGAAAAGCTCTACCTTGTAATTTGTCCTGTCTGTGTGCAGCCCATTGTGTGGCTAATAAAGAAACTATTTATCTATCTATCTATCTATATATCTATCTATCTATCTATCTATATCTATATATATATAATATAATAATATAATCTATATACTATATATATGTATATATACGTTTTATTTATTATTTGCATATACTTAATTATTGTTATAGTTTTATCTTATATTGATTTTTGATATGTAATTTTTCTAAATGGTATAATTTAAGTTTTCAATATGAATAGATAAAATGTGTTTTTTTTCTAATTTTATATATTAGATATATATATATATATACATATATATATATATATATATATATATATATATATATATATATATATAATATATATATATATATATATATATATATATACATATATATATATATGTATAATATATATAAATTTAAATGTTGAAGTGAATCTAACGGTTTGTGTATGTCTTTAAATGTCTTATGAACACCTTCCACGCTGCAGTTGTTTTTGTCTCAGCAGACTTGTTATGCAAGCATATCTCTGCAATATATTATTATTATTATCATTGTTATTGTTGTTATTATTATTATTATTATTATTATTATTATTATTATTATTATTATTATTATTATTATTATTTAAACATCACAATGGAGAGTGGAGAGTGGTGGTTTCATCATGTCAATGCGCCTGTGCACACCGCCTTGAGTGTGATATGGTTTTTGACCAAAAGTAACATGACCCCGCCTATCCATCCTTACTATTCACCCGATCTTATTCGAATAGGGAAAGAAAAAAAAAACAAGGAAGGTGTTAAAAGGCATCACTTCGCAAGAATTCCAGGGCTGCTTCGAATTGTAGAAAACGCGCCTGGACCGATCTATTGTTTCAAATGGAGGTTACTTTGAAGGCGATAAAAATGTAAATGTGTAAAACTAAGTGAATAAAATAATATTGCAAATTTCTGGTTTCTATTGGCTACACCCTCGCATGCGCGTGTGTGCGTGAGCTTGTAG
>NW_021833415.1:25000-33463 GCF_006345805.1 Octopus sinensis | reverse complement strand
GAAGAGACAGAAACCGGTACTAACCATTACAAAATATATTTTGCGATAAAATTATTTTAGCATTTTCTACCTTATCTTATTTTCCTAATACATATCAACGCGTGTGTCACTTTTCAACACTCTATACACACACGCACATACATGTACGTATATATATATATATATATATATATATATATAATATATATATATTCTTTTACTCTTTTACTTGTTTCAGTCATTTGACTGCGGCCATGCTGGAGCACCGTTTTTAGTCGAGAAAATCGACCCCAGGACCTATTCTTTATAAGCCAAGTACTTAGTCTATCGATCTCTTTTTCCGAACCGCTAAGTTATGGGAACGTAAACACACCAGTATCGGTTATCAAGTGATGTTGGGGGGACAAACACAGACACACAAACATATACACACATTCATATATATATATATATAGATATATATATATATATATACACATATTTACGACGGGCTTCTTTCAGTTTCCGTCTACCAAATCCACTCACAAGGCTTTGGTCAGCCCGAGGCTATAGTAGTAAACACTTGACCAAGGTTCCACGCAGTGGGACTAAACCCAGAACCATATTGTTGTTAAGCAAGCTACTTACCACACAGCCACTCCTGTGCCTATATATATACTCCGTAGTATAAAGTAGCAGCTAAACATAAAACTGTTAATGCACTATCTATTTATTCATTGAACTTGGTCCAAATCAGTCTTACTCATAGAGTGTTAATCAGCAATGCGTTTTCAAATAGTTAAAAGCATATTCAGTTGCATCTGAAGTCCCAACACAAGATCCAACTTAATCCCACGATCACTTTTACTCCTGAACACAAACATATTGCTGCTACTATGCAAAAGTATTGTAGATCGAAAACGTTGCTTTTTCAGAAAACGAAAAAATAGTTTCACCATTCCATTTCTGTTTACTTTAGCAATAGTTTCAGCTTAACAATAATACTTTGTTGGATGCATAAAATCATAACTCCATGCATGCATGATATTTTCAGTCAGAAATATTTTTGCAAAACTGTCGTATGTGGGACGTACTCCACTTTTGAAAAATGTTAAAACATTGGCCAAAACTTTGACAATTTTCACATTTTGACATCTGAAGTAGCTGGAGATACGATAGTTTGACCAAAAGGACCGGCTATTGCAAACAAAATTAAATATTGAAAAATACGCATTTGGCCAAATTTGGACATACGACAGTTTAACATAATAGCAACGATATATAAAACCAGGTGTTTACATATGCAAATTCCAGACGTCTTTAGTATAAGCTGCAGGTATATTTTTTGGTACATAATAGTATTGCTTACATTTAATCTTTAATATCTATTCTACCTTGAATTTTATCATTCGAAGGTATGTCGATAATTCATATGAAGATTGAAAGATTTTAATTTTTCAGTCAATTCTACTTTGAGATCAATGTCTTGCTCATGATCTGGGCTTATAATATTTCAGATTCTTAAATTTTCCCCCATGGTTCCGGGTTCATTCCCACTGCGTGGCACCTTGGGCAAGTGTCTTCTACTATAGCCTCGGGCCGACCAAAGCCTTGTGAGTGAATTTGGTAGACAGAAGCTGAAAGAAGCCCGTCGTATATATGTATATATATATATATATATATATATGTGTGTGTGTGTGTATATATTTGTGCGTCTGTGTTTCTCCCCCCACCCAACATCGCTTGACAACCGATGCTGGTGTGTTTACGTCCCCGTAACTTAGCGGTTCGGCAAAAGAGACCGATAGAATAAGTACTAGGCTTCTAAAGAAAAAGTCTTGAGGTCAATTTGCTCGACTAAAGGCAGTGCTCCAGCATGCCGCATTCAAATGACTGAAACAAATAAGAGAGTAAAGAGTAAAGAGTATTCGCGTTTGTTCTTACATTTATTTGAGGTGTACTGGTTGTTATTTCTTGGTCGATTTTTCTTTTTCTACATGTCATTTCTTCCCTCAACGTTAAATATCTTCTTTAAAGCATGACATACTGCACTAAAGCCTCGTTCACATATCTGTGAAATGAAAACACCTTTGAAAACAAATATCCCTAGCTTACCTTTACCTTCAGATATTTCCAGAGATACAACACAGCATCCATTTCCAGATATGATTGAAATCTGAATGATAGCAGTATTAACAATTTAGAAAAATATAGCAACTATTAATAGCACTCACAATACTCACACATACACACTTACGCACGCACTCACGCACGCACGCACACACACACACACACATATGTATATATATAAACAAACATATATTTTTATATATATATATATATATATATATATATATATAAGTACACCCACAGATACACACGTGCGCGAGCCATATGTAAAACCATATATCAGGTTGAGTAAAAAGTAAGCAACGGATTGAACTATGAAAAGTTTGTACCGGATTTTAGCAGATTTTTGAATTTTTAAATCATATTTTGGAAATTGTTTGATAATACAGACATAGACTTACCCAAATGCATGAATTTATTAACATTGATATTCTTTTCACCGTTGTTACAATCATCTGAAATGGAACTATCAAAGTGCTATATTCGAGCAATTTTGCTACTCAACTTCGAAAAAGGACTTAAAGCAGCTAAAACTGCTCGCATTATCAACGAAACGTCCGGTGAGGAAATGACCAGTGAGTGGTCAACTCGAAAATGGTTTAAATGACTTCGCAATTGAGACCTAAGCCTTGAAGATCGTGAGCGTAGTGGACGCTCTTCTGTCATCGATGACGGTCAATTAAAGATCGTCATTGAGAAAGATCCACGCAAAACCACCCCAGAACTGACAAAAATACTTCACGTTCACCATAAAGCTGCCTGCAACCATTTGCGTGCGAACGGAAAATCAAAAATGCTCGACAAATGGGTACCACATGATTGGAGTGAAAATCAGAAAATGAGCAGATATGAAACTTGGTCGTCGCTTCTTCTCATAACCAGACCGATCCATTTCTCGACAGAATTGTAACTTACGATGAAAAGTGGATTCCAAACAATAACAGAAAAATATTCTTCGCAGTGGTTGGACCAAAATGAAGCACTGAAAACCTTCCCTAGGCCCGAGCTCTTCAAAAAGACGGTTATGGTGGCAGTTTGGTGCTGTACTGCTGGACTTATCCACTATAACTTCTTAAAGCCCGGAAAAACGATTATTGCTTTCCGAAAATGTACGAAAAACTGCTACTCCTCCGTCCCAGACTGGCCAATCATTCTTCATGACAATGCGTGGCAACACGTTTTACTAATGATGCTCCAGAAGTTGAGGGAACTCGGCTATGAAGTTCTTCCTCACCTAACTTATTCCCCAGACATTTTCCTACCGACTACCACTTTTTCAAGCACCTTGATGGTTTCCTGCGAGAGAAGGAGTTCAAAAATTAAACAGATGCTGAATGCGCATTCAAAGAGTTCATCAGCTCCAGAACTCCAGATATTTATGTCACCAGAATAAACAAACTTGTAACACGTCGGCAAAAATGTGTCGACTGTAATGGCACTTACTTTGATGAATAAAATTTCCGCATTGTTGAAATTTATTGTGATGAATTCCACATTTCAAAACGTTGCTTACTTTTTGCTCAGCCTGATATTTATATAGTTTTACGTATGACTCGCACTTTTCATATTGATATATTATTATACTAATCTAACCATTTACTATATCAATTCAATATCAACGTTAAGTTCATTTTACTCACATCAAAGAAAACATTTCTAAGAAAATTTAAATATCCAATAGCGTAAAGTTGACAGAACAAACGAATGGAAATCAAAAGACTAAAAGAACATTTATTTTATTTTATTCATCATTTTTATATCATATTCATTTTCCTCTTTAACTTCATTATTTGAATTTTAGATTAAAAAAAAGAACAGAGTATTTCCATTAATACGATTCTTAATCGTATTCATTTTGATTTTTTAAGCCTTAATTTCATGTTCTATATTTTCATTTAGTTTTGCAAGTGGGTTTCTGGTTCTGACCTGCCGCACGGCACGTTGGCCAAATATTTTCTACTTTTGCCCTGGACAGACCACTGTCTGTAACTGAATTTGGTAGACAGCAAGTATTGCATAGCACAGCGCATGAATACATACTTGCACACATACATGCATACATACATACATACATACATACACACACATACATACATATATACATACATACATACATACATACATACGTACATACGCACGTACATACATACATACATACGCACGTATGTACACACATACATACATACGTATGTACACACATACATACATACGCACGTACATATAAGTAGTAGATAAACACGGTCAGTCGGTTAAGTATTTAACCATAGACTGAAAAAGAAGTGAAATTGCATCTGTGCGTGTGTTATCATTAATGGCGTCATGACGCTCCCGAGAGACTAATATATATATATATATATATATATATATTATATATATATATATATATATATATATAAATGCTAAACGGCATTTCGTCTGTTTTCACGTTGTGAGTTCAAATTCGCCAATGTCGACTTGCCTTTCATCCTTTCTGGGTTGATAAAATAAGTAAAGGTTGAGTGCTGGGGTCGATGGGATCGACTTACTCCGTTCCCCGAAATAGCTGGCCCTGCGCAAAAAATTTGAAATCAGTATCCTTTACTTACGTGTATATTTCAATAATTTATAGGCGCAGGCGCGGCTGTGTGGTAAGAAGCCTGCTTCACAACCTCATGGTTCCGTGTTCCGTCTCTTTGCGTGGCACATTGGGCAAGTGTCATCTACTATAGCTTTGGACCGATCAAAATCTCGTGAGTGGATCTGGTAGACGGAAACTAAAAGAAGCCCGGTGTATATATATGTGTGTGTGTGTGCGCGCGCGGTGTGTGTACGTGTGTGTCTCTGTGCCTGTGTTTGTCCACCCCCATCACCACTTGACAACCACTGTTGGTTTGTTTACGTTCCCCTTCAACAAAAGAAACTGATAGAATAAGTACTGGGCTTAAAATATTAAGTCCTGGGTTTGATTTGTTCGACTAAAACGCCTCAAGACGCTGCTCCAGTATGGCTGCAGTCAAATGACTGAAACAAGTGAAAGAGTGAAAGTGAGTTCTATGTGACCATACCTGTATTACACGGACGTACATTACGTTGTCCTATGCAGCCTTGCGTCTATGTCAGAGATCATTAGATGATCATGTCCTATCGGGCCGTATACCTACGTTAGTCACCAGTATATTATAAGATTATTATAAAGGCGGTGAGCTGGCAGAAACGTTAGCACGCTAGGCGAAATTCGTAGCCGAATTTCGTCTGCTGTTACGTTCTGAGTTCAAATTCCGCCGAGGCCGACTTTGCCTTTCATCCTTTCGGGGTCGATAAATTAAGTACCAGTTGCGCACTGGGGTCGATGTAATCGACTTAATACTTATATCTGTCCTTGCTTGTCCGCTCTGAGTTTAGCCCTTGTGAGTAATAAAGAAATAGGTATTTCGTCTGCCGCTACGTTCTGAGTTCAAATTCCGCCGAGGCCGACTTTGCCTTTCATCATTTCGGGTTCGATAAATTAAGTTCCAGTTACGCACTGGGGTCGATGTAATCGACTTAATCCGTTTGTCTGTCCTTGTTTGTTCCCTCAGTGTTTAGCCCCTTGTGGGTAGTAAAGAAATAGGTATTTCGTCTGCCGTTACGTTCTGAGTTCAAATTCCGCCGAGGTCGACTTTGCCTTTCATCCTTTCGGGGTCGATAAATTAAGTATTTGTCTGTCCTTGTTTGTCCCCTCTGTGTTTAGCCCCTTGTGGGTAGTAAAGAAATATATATTATTAGATTATTACGATCCTATGCGGCCTTATGTTTCAGTTAGAAGTCAATAGATCTTCATGTCCGATACAGCCTTATGCCACTGTTACATGTTCAATAGATTATAATGTCTTATGGTCTGACAGTTAATTTTACTTCCTGTTTAAAGAGGCTCCACATTGTGCCAAAGCACCGCTAAATATATATTAATCATTGAAACGGGTTGATAGCTGGATAGATAGACGTACAAAATGGTTGGGAGAGAGCTAGCGAGTGACGGAGAGGAGAAGGAAGAGAGAAAGAGACATGAGAGAGAGAGAGGGGGGAGAACGTGTGGTGGGGGGTGACGGTCTCGTTCAAAAGGGATAACTGGATATATAGACGGACAGACTGATAGGGAGAGATCGAGCGAGCGAGAAAGGAGAGAACAAGAGAGGAGGGAGAGAGGAACAAAGTAGAGATAGAGAGAGAGAGAGAGAGAGAGAGAGAGAAGGTGAGAATGAGATAGCGCAGTAGAGAGAAAGAAGAGCATGCGTGTGAATCTACGTGTGTGTGTGTGTGTGTGTGTGTGTTTGCGTGTGACATGGTCGGTTTATCCGCTAAAAGCATTTATAAATTTTCATTAAGACCATTTCGCCAGAGAAAAGAAAAAGTTTTTTATTTTATTTGTATTATTTCATTTTACTATATTTGTTGTTTATATCTTTTTTTATAAATTTTTAATTATATTTATTTCAATTGTTTTGCTTTGTTTCTAGATTCATTGTATTTGTAGATTTTTTTTGTTCTATATATATATATATATGTGTGTATGTATGTGTGTGTAATTGTCTTTTAGCATTTAGTAAAGGAATAATTAATGCGTTGTATCAACTACTACTACTACTACTACTACTACTACTAATGTTACTGCTGCTGCTACTGCTGGTACGTTCTTTGATAGAACAAAGAAACCAGGTTTGACTAGAATAAAGTTTACAACGTATGCGATAAACTTTTTATAACACAATGCAAAAACACACACACAAAACATGAAAAAAAAGTTACTGAAATTTATTTAAAACCACAAGAAAAAAAATTAAAATCAAATAGATAAACAAACATATTTGAAAAAGTTACTTTTGTTAATTTATGTTATTTGACTACGGCCATGAGACTACGGCTGAGACCTCAATTTTGTGGGTTTTTTTTTAATCATATGGATATATGATATAAAGCTAAATTAAAGAATACAGTGAACTTGCTCTGAGGAGTGGAAAATTCAACATTTCGGGGATCTTTTCGGTTTGAACGGCAGTTTTTAACATAATTTCTAGGTAACTAAAATATTTTAAACTTCGTATACTGGTAGAATGTGTTTATGAAACATCTTTTTCTCTTTGATTTATTGAGAAAATTGTTTAGTTTGTAAGGTATTTGGGGTTTTTTCTTCAATTTCTGCAATTTCAAACAATCACTGACGTCCATTGAGGTCAAAAACATTCTGTGCCGTATGAATATATCCCTCGTTTAAGAAACAGATTGGGTTTATTTACATTTGTGAAGAAAAAAACATACCCTTCCCCCAC
The DNA here is from genome assembly GCF_006345805.1 of Octopus sinensis. Classification (NCBI taxonomy): domain Eukaryota; kingdom Metazoa; phylum Mollusca; class Cephalopoda; order Octopoda; family Octopodidae; genus Octopus; species Octopus sinensis. Next base: position 26,090 of record NW_021833415.1, on the reverse strand, counting down.
CCCTAACCCTAACCCTAACTAACCCTAAAACAGATTGAAATGCAATAAATCGATACAAGGGTCATGATTATGGGTGACAATTTCATATGATACCGCTAGAAAAATCTACCGTTCAAACCGAAAAGATCCCATTTCGGATTCTGTTTTTCAGGAGAAAAGTTGAAAAAGAAGAAATTAATGAGAGACAGTAGAATTTGCAGCCTCTTTGAATCACAGCTTATTGTCTACAAAATAAAGGGTTAACCTGTGGTTAAACAACAACAATAACATAAAAAATAACCCACCGCCACCACCACTGTAACAACAACGAAAGCCTTGTGGACGCTCATTGCCCTAAACAATGGCTCAGATTCTGTTGGCCGTATCAACCAAGCATTGAGTCCCCTTATACGAAATTTTCATGAACCTCTCATAATATATACAACCGCCTCACATTCTTTTGTTTCTTTGTCCCACATACTGGTAATGGCCTTTTTTCTTCTTTTTTTGAGGGGACAAACAAGGACATACAAAGAGATTAAGTAGATTGCATCGACTCCAGTGCGTAACTGGTACTTATTTAGTCGACTCCGAAAGGATGAACGGCAAAGTCGACCTCAGAGTGAAATACCGCTAAGCATTACCCTCGGCGTGCTAACGATTCTAAAATAACAATAAATATTCTTTTCTACTCTAGGCACAAGGCTCGAAAATTTTGGGGAGGTGGGCCAGTTAATTAGCTCGACCCTAGTACGCAGCTGGTACTTAATAATATCGACCCTGAAAGGAAGAATGCAAAGTCGACCTCGGCGGAATTTGAACTCAGAACGTAGCGACAGACGAAATACCTATTTGTATTTCTTTACTAACCACTAGGAGCTAAACACAGAGAGGACAAAGAAGGATAGACAAACGGATTAAGTCGATTATATCAAGCCCAGTGCGTAACTGGTACTTATCTAATCGATCCCGAAAGAATAAAAGGCAAAGTTGACCTCGGCGGAATTTGAACTCAGAACGTGGCGACAGACGAAATACCTATTTCTTTACTACCCACAAGGGGCTAAACACAGAGAGGACAAACAAGGACAGACAAACGGATTAAGTCGAT
>NW_021833415.1:5000-20000 GCF_006345805.1 Octopus sinensis | reverse complement strand
GGCACGAACTTTCCGGGCAACCCAATACAATAGCAGCAAAATTTCTCTAAAATTATACACACAATAGTCATAAAAGGACACATTAAATAGTGTAGTCCAAGGTCACTATACCCAAATGACGAGAAATATAATAGAAGACGGTTGGACAAGGTTGTAATACTTTTGATCATAGGTCTAATGAAGCAGGTTTGACCAGGTGTTAATTAGCAGCAACAGAAGATGTTAGATGATATCTGCTATGAGGTCGCTCCACCTGCAAGACATAGCAGCTAAATCACTTCTTAATTTATATATATATATATATATTACAGTCGTAAGAAATGTTTATCAAGGACTGACTGGTTGGTCAAAGGTGGACCGGCACCAGCTAGAAATAATAGCCAAATCTATTTAATCACATACTACTTTCTTTAAAAATAGAATGGCTGCATAAGATAACGCCGTCCTAGATAGCCGTTCGCTTACGAAATAGAAAAAAAAAAAGAAGGAAATGTCACGGACACGAGAGGTTTGGACCTTATTTGCTGTTAATCAACAAGAACAACAACAGGAACGAGCAAGCAAAGGGACTTCTATGCGGTCTATAGTTTTCATAAAATAGCAGCCAAATTCCTAAAAATCACACCCAACTGTCTTAAAAGAAGACAGACACATTGACTATATATATATATATATATATATATATATATATATATATATATTTATATATATATATATGTTTTTAGTTGAACAAAATCGACCCAGAATTGTTTTAAGCCTAGTTCTTATTCTGTCGGTCTTTTGCCGAACCACTAGGTACTAAATACACCAACACCAGTTGTTACACACACACACACACACACGCACGCATATCCCCGCCCATGTGTGTGTGTTTGTGTACGTGTATGTGTGTGTGTGTGTGTGTGTGTGTTGTGTGTGTGTGTGGTGTGTGGTGTGGTGTTTGTGTGTGTCAGTTTCTATCTACTAAATCTAGTCACAAGGCTTTGGTCGGCCCGAAGCTATAGCAGAACATATTTCCCCCAAGGTGCCACACAGTAGAACTTGAACCCAGAACACCATGACTGAGAAGCTTCTTTATTTCATAAATTGGCTCTGGAAGCCGTACATAGATGGGACAAACAAACACAGACAAACATAGAGCGTGAAAAAGTTGCGTATTACGAATGGAAAAGTTTCGAATGATAAAATGTAAATGCCATTACTATTTTACTCTTTTAATTGTTTCAGCCATTTGACTGTGGCCATGCTGGAGCACCGCCTTTAGTCGAGCAAATCGACCCCGGGACTTATTCTTTGTAAGCCCAGTACTTATTCTATCGGTCTCTTTTGCCGAACCGCTAAGTGACGGGGACGTAAACACACCAGCATCGGTTGTCAAGCAATGCTAGGGGGACAAACACAGACACACAAACATACACGCACACATATATACATATATATAACGGGAAGCTTTATGAAAATAAACAAAAGACGAAGGCAGGTGGAGTACAAACAAACAATTGTATTAGTATGGCGCTCAGGAATATAAATAAAAAAAGTCTTTTATGTTTCGAGCCTACGCTCTTCAACAGAAAGATACACAGGAAAGAAACACGTAGAGAAACAAGGAGAGACAAAAAATGCGTGCAGAAGCTAGCGATTCAATATCAGTTTCCGTCTACCAAATCTAGAAAACACTTGCCCAAGGTGCCACGCAGTTGGACTGAACCCGGGACCATGTGGTTGGTAAGCAAGCTACTTACCACACAGCCGCTCCTGCGCCATGGTGTTAAAAATTATATATATTTTTTCTTTTAAAAGTTTCAATATAAATTTGATGATCAATGCAAATTTTGCAATGTGTGACTGAAGGAAAGGCATCCAACCGCCAAGTTCGAGCCTTTACTTTTCCTTCTGGCCCCACTTACCTGGTTCCAGTCAATCTCAGCTTGTTCACTACTTGCTTCCATCTTTTTGCGAACATATCCTGTGACAGGTATCTCTTCTCCAGTTTGATCTTGCTATCAGGGGGTAACTAAAGAAGTTAACCAAACCCTGGCCGGAGACGAAGGTGCCTGTCACTATACCTCTTACACGCGTCTTCCATACTGTTTCTTTCAGTATGGCTACTACGCAGAAAAAAGAAGTCTGTACTCTTCCCATCGTTGACAACAGTTGCTCGACAAAAACTACCAGTCCCGATAATTCCGGATATTCCAAGAAGGCGTGCAAGACAGTTTCTCTGTCTCGCCCGCACCTCGGGCATGTCGGCGAGACGGCACTTTTATGCCTTGACAGCTTGTCTCGAACAGGCAAAACCGAACGGTAGCACTACCAAGCCAGGGATTTCTGGTAATTATCCAGATACCCCGGCCCGAAAGTTATACTGAACAGGTTGATTAACTGATTTCCATCGAAGCCCAAGGTCTCCCCCAGGATATCGTCTGACATAAATTCCACTAACCCGCTATAGAAATCCGCAGTGGAACTCCTGTTGCCTGTAATTCCCGTTCGAGAGAGTAGCTTGAGTTCCGGCAGGCACTGCAATTGCCAATTCCCAAATCTAGGTTTTCCTTTAATCCATGGACCAATATCCACTAAGGACGTCAACTGTGGAAGGTAGAACCTTACGTGCGGTGAACACACCTGCTCCCCATCCAGGTAAAGACAGAGGTGCCTCAACCTTAACGCGAATTTTCGCATCTTCAGCCAAGGTATCCCTAAGCATTTCGGCCGGTGTGCTAACGTTTCTGCCAGCTCGTTGCCTTTGGCTGTTATTTCTAGCGAGACCATCCCTTTATTTTAAAGACGATAAGGCGTTGTTTCATGAGAGAACGTTCTGATATTTTTACCACGTCGACCGTCCACATTGAAGCTCTCTCGTTGGATCACTAAAAGAGCTGTTGAACTGGCAGAATCGTTAGCACGCCGGGCGAAATGTTTAGTAGTATTTCGTCCGTCTTTACGTTCTGAGTTCAAATTCCACCAAGGTCAACTTTGCCTTTCATCATTTCGATAAAATAAGTAACAGATAGTACTTGGTCCGATATAATCGACCAGCTGCCTGGCCCAAAATTTTAGGTCTTGTGCCTATAGTAGAAAGGATTATAACTGGCAGGTCCCTCCTTTGAAAACTGTGGTTCTCATCAGGGGTCCATATGGCACTTTGATGTCCATAAAAGATTTTGTTAAAATTTATGTACAACAGGTGGAGGAGTGAGTGTGGTAAGTATCTTGCTTACCAAACACATGGTTCCGGGTTCAGCCCCACTGCGTGGCACCTTGGCAAACTGTTTTCTATTATAACCTCGGGCCGACTAAAGCCCGTCATATATATATATATATACACACACATATAGGCACAAGAATGGCTGTATGGTAGGTAGCTTACTTACCAACAACATGGTTCCGCGTTCAGTCCCACTGCGTGGCACCTTGGCTAAGTATCTTCTACTATAGCCTCGGGCCGACCAAACACTTGTGAGTGGATATGGCAGACGGAAACTGAAAGAAGCCTGTCGTATATATATAAATATATATATATACACTTACTCTTTTTTACTCTTTTACTTGTTTCAGTCATTTGACTGTGGCCATGCTGGAGCACTGCCTTTAGTCGAGCAAATCGACACCAGGACTTATTCTTTGTAAGCCTAGTACTTATTCTATCGGTCTCTTTTGCCGAACCGCTAAGTTACGGGGACTTAAACACAACAGCATCGGTTGTCAGGCGATATTGGGGGGACAAACACAGACACACAAACATATACACACACATAAATATATAAACATGTATATGACGGGCTTCTTTCAGTTTCCGTCTACCAAATCCACTCACAAGGCTTTGGTCGGCCCGAGGCTATAGTAGAAGACACTTGCCCAAGGTGCCAGGCAGTGGGACTGAACACGGGACCATGTGGTTGGTAAGCAAGCTACTTACCACACAGCCACTCCTGTATATATATGCATGTGTGTGTTTGCCCCCCTAACATCACATGCTGGTGCATTTGTGTCCCAGTGACTTAGCGGTTCGGCAAGCAGTCCGATAGAATAAGTGTTGGGCTTACAAAAAATAAATCCTAGGGTCGATTTGCTCGACTAAAGGCGGTGCTCCAGCATGACTGTAGTCAAATGACTGAAACAAGTAAAAGAGTAAAGGAGTGTATATATATATATATATTATACAGATATATGTTTTAATTATTCTAAAACGCCTGATATGCTAAGAAATAGCGTGATCAGGATAAATTATCCATACATTGCAGAAAAATACGTTACCGATATATATATATATACATATATGTATGTATATATATATATATATATTATATATATATTATATATATATATATATATATATATATATATATATATGAAACCATGGCGACCGAAGAAGGGGTATTTTCCTTGTGTTATTTGTCCTGTACGCTATTTTTTTGTCGTTTAAGAAAAATGTCCAGTTCCTTGGTTTTGTGTTTATGTTTTCGTTTCTCATTGTGTTAAGTTCTTTTGGGGTCCTGTACCCATATAGGCGCGTACATATACATGTAGAGGTAGGTACGTACATATATGTATGTATATATGCATATGTTTTATTTATTAATTTATTATATGACGGAACGCACGCATCCATTTCTATGTAAAATGTTCTTGATATAATATATATATCATATATATAATATGAGATAGCTGTTCTGATATATAATATATATGTATATATACATATATATATATATATATATATATATATATATGAGAGTAGCTGTTCTTGATATATATATATATATATATATATATATATATATATATAATATATATATGAGGTCGCTGATCAAACTCCATTCTTCACCAAGTGCCACCAATATTAGAACGAGGTCGTCGTAATAACAGTGTAGTACAAACGGCGGTTCTCGCATGGCCGCAGCTCTAAGCTGAATCTAGAAAAAAATATATATATAAACATGTGTGTGTGTGTGTGCTTGTGTGTCTGTGTTTGACCCCCCAACATCGCTTGACAACCGATGCTGGTGTGTTTACCTCCCCGTAACTTAGCGGTTCAGCAAAGCAGACTGATAGAATAAGTACGAGGCTTACAAAAAAAAAAAAAAAAAAGGCCTGGGGTCGATTTGTTCGATTAAAAGCAGTGCTTCAGTCAAATGACTGAACGGATAAAAGAATAAAAGAAATTGGTTAAACTTCTATAATACACGAAGCATTTTCAGAATTTTTAATACAATTCCTAATAATATTTAATCATAAAAATACAATAGAATTCATTTTTTAACACCGAATGACTATGGAAGTCTGGTAGAATTAAATATTTTTTAAAGGTATGCATCGGCAAAAGTTAGCCGAGAAACACTATTTTAAAAGATGTAGTTTGAAACCATATTTGGCTAGCAAGATCTTATTTATTTTAAACTAGCTGTATCGCCCGGCGTTGCTCGGGTTTGTTTCGACCTTTTAGAATTGGAAATTTGAAAAGTAAAAGTTTTGCATTGCGTAGCTTGTTATTCTCTTTAAGTGAACATTTCTCTGGTTGAAATACACAGAAAAATGGCGACACAGCAGTAAAAAAATCGTAAAAAATAGGGATTTTCATAGAAAAAAAAGCACCTTTTTGATATAAATAATTTTTGGTGTTAAACTGGTCCGATTTGAATTTTTTTCTACTACGGAAGGAAGAGCAAGCCTTCTTCTATCATACACTCAATGTTGGTCAACTTGCGCCGCAGGGTATCAGAGGAGATAGTGTTAGTTGAAGGCTACTAAACCTGCCTTACACAAACAACTTCAGCTTATTATAGAGAGATAAAATTAGATGTTAGCTGTTGTTTTGGGAGAAATTTGGTTACTATTTCTAGCATGTGAGTCCACTAGTCCACCATGAAGGGATTCCATTATCGACACAAGATACCTTTTATTTATTTATTTATTTTCTGTCTTGAGGGTTTGTTAGTGAGATGTGAGGCAAAGTCCAGTCTCTTGGCTTTGACATGGTTTGTCCAATCACAGGCAGAGGCTGTTCTAGCGGCTTATATATATCAATGTGGAAGGAGGAGAAGAGGAGAAGGAGGAGAAGAAGAAGAGAAGGCATGTCACAAGTAGATGCTTGAGAGGAGGTGTTCATGATACGCATGTGTGTTTGTGTGTGTTAGCTTGCGTGTGTGCGTGTAAGAGAGCGAGTGAGCAGGTGTGTGTATGCGTGTGTCTATGCGTGCGGATGACATCCGGAAGTGGGTGGAATCGATTGGAGGTGTATAGGCGTTGTGCATGCGCGTACACAGAAACAAGCGCAAACACACACATACGCACAAACACACACGCCCGCGACCGCGCACATACGCATACACACACACACAGAATTACATAGATAGATAGAGAGAGACAGAGACAGAGAGAGATTAATAGAAAGAGAGATTGATAGAGATAGAAAGAGAGATTGATAGAGAAAGATAGATAGATAGACAGACAGACAGCTAGCCAGCCAGATAGATAGATAGATAGATAGACAGATAGATAGATAGATAGATAGACAGATAGATAGATAGATAGATAGATAGACAGACTGACAGCTAGCCAGCCGATTAGATAGAAGACAGATAGATAGATAGATAGATAGACGATGATAGATAGATAGATAGATAGAGACTGACAGCTAGCCAGCCAGATAGATAGATAGATAGATATATAGTATATAGATTATAGAGATAGATAATAGATAGATAGATGGATGGATTGATAGAAAGTCGATAGATAATTAGATACAGAGACATGCATTAATACATACGTACGTACACATATACAAACGTAGATACACATGCAACAATATATTATATAGATATATACACACACTAGATCAACATACATATATAGAATATATATATATATATATATATATATATATATATATATATATAATATATATATATATCTATATATATATATATATATATATATAGTATATATTATTAATATATATACATATATATAATATATATACACACACATTTCTGTATATGTGTCTGTACGTAATATCCATATATATGTATAAGCATGTATGCGTTTTTTTTTGTGTGGTGTGTGTGTGTGTATGTGTGTGTTCATGTGTGTGTGCTTGTACATACACGCTCAGACACATGAACGCATACACAAACATGCCTTTCGATTGTTATGCATCTCTGAGCGTTCGGGATTTTTGAATGTTTTTTGTTATATTGATCTTGTATGAATGTTTTTTTTTCTGCAAATTTATCTACCTATCATTCTATATTCTCTCTCTCTCTCTCTCTCTCTCTCTCTCTCACACACACACAACACACACGACACACACACACACATATGCACTAATGAACAGGAGCGAAAGACATTTTTTTTTTTTTCGTGGTGCAAATGGGAAATTATAACAGCTTTGTTTTTCTATGAATAATAGTGTTGAAGATTTGCATTATGGATGTTTAATGTATATGCGGCGAGCAGGCAGAATCATTTATAGGCAAAAATGCTTAGTTGCATTTTGTTCGTCGTCAGGTTCTTGTACAAATTCCATCGAGATGGATGTAATAGAATTGCACATCCACGCACCCCACCCCAAATTGATGGCATTGTGCCAACATTTTGAAACAACACAAATACACACACACACGCTTATATATATATATAAGCAACCCAGATTTATAGTGAAGGACCATAAACCGAACTTCCACACCAACCCAGCGCTAAGACTCATATGCCCTGCTAGATCTGATATCGGGATAATCAGTAAGTACATTTTAGATAAATATATCCCTAGTTTAGTAAACAAGCTGAAGCTCAGCCTCTGGGCCAACTCCTCGCAGGTAGTGAAGTGGTTCTCTTCCATCCCCAATAAGAACCGTACTAGGTTCATTCAGTTTGATATCGCCAGCTTCTACCCCTCGATTAACCCTAGTGTGCTAAATAAGGCCCTCTGGCATGCTCACAACAAGGCTGGCCTCACCAGAGAAGAGATAGATATCATTTTAGTTGCCAGGAAATCGTTTATTAAGTTTGATAATAAGTTGTGGATCCGTAAAGATACTCCCAATGAATTTGATGTGCCTATGGGTAGTTCGGATAGTGCGCAGATAGCCGATTTGGTCGGAATATATATTCTCTACGAATTGTCCGACAATCCCCGGAGATCGCGGGCGGCCTGTATCGTGACGATTGTCTGTTTTACCTGCAAAACACCACGAACAGATAGTGCAGAAAACTAAGAGCAGGTTAGCTAGGTTTTTAATAGAATGGGCATGAGTATAGTTTTTGATAATGAACTCACCAAGGCTAATTTCCTAGACGTTACACTTAACCTTAATAGCGACTCATACTGCCCTTACCATAAGCCTTCCACTAATTTGAAGTATGTCAGTGTCTTCTCAAAGCATGCAAAACCGTAACAGACAATTTGGTTAAAAACATCTCTCTAAGATTGTCTGGCTTGTCCGCCAGTGCCGATATTTTTATGCAGAAAGCGGAATTTTTAACGCCGCACTATCCAAGGCCGGTTATAGGCAGAAGGTAATTTATTTGATCCGGCCCTTCCGATGCCATCATTCGGTCATCAGGATAGGGCCGTATATAATAACATTAACATTTTAAGTAAGGACGGGAGCGCGGCGGATGCCGGGGTAGTCGCTCCCGCATTTAATTTAGCGAACAAGGATAATTATCGGTCCGGGAGGTCTTACACTAACCCAAGACCCGTTATTCATCCGAGAATCACCCACCCGAATGCGAGAGCTGGCGTCCCGACCCATCCACACTGATAGGAATAAGCATATATGGTTTGTAATCCCCTTTGGTAAGCAGATTAGAACTAACCTCCCCCTCATGTTTAGACAAGCCATCGCCAATAACTTCCCCAGAAATTCAATATTACTCCACGGTTAACTCGCATAAAGTTAGGATAGCTTTCTCCAACACTAAAAACCTCGCCCAGATAATCGCCTCCCATAATAATAGGCTATTTACTAAGACCCTATCACCTTTTTCCGGAGGCACAGCCTCTTCCGCTCCCGTTTAAATGCTCAGTAGGAATAATTATAGTAGTAATAATGATATGAGAGCCAGTACAGTGACACATAATCTCAGCTCCAGCCAGGGAGTACCCACTAGGGGTATAGTTTATAATAGGGGTGTTGGGGTTGACGGTAACAATGGGAGTAGGGTAGAGAGCCCCAATAGCATCCCCAGCATCATTTCCCGCAATAGCAGCACCACGGGCAGTAGCAATGACAGCACTCTGATAGATAGTGGAGAATCAGGGGTTTTCCTATAGTTATAGTGACGTAGTGGAAAATAGAGTAGTAAGCGGCTGCAGGTCTCGGAACGAATATAGTGACAGGAACGCAGTTCTAATTTCAGAAACTAATCCTAGCAGAATAAGATTCACGTCGGCGAACTCCAAGATCAAAAACGCCGTCTACCAATGCAAGGTTTACACGGACTCAGATGTCTTCACTTATGTAGGGGCCTCATCCTCAAGATTGTCTTTGCGTGTCTCCAACCATTACGCACTTTTCGGGACATGAACAAGCGCCAGACCACGGGACTCAGTAAGCTAATATGGCGACTGAAGGATACGAACTTAAGCTACAGGCTGGAATGGTGTCAATTTTGTCGGTGGCCCTCCCATTTGATAGGGGCAGAAGGCAGTGCAACCTTTGTGTCTCCGAACTCTTCCATATTTTGTTTGCCAGAGGCCGGATGGTAAACGGGCTTTACAGTCGGCTTTTCGATGCCCCCATTGGCGGGTTACACTTATCTGGCTTTTAAATAGCGTTTATAAATAATACCGGCACCCATAGCCCTTGGTAAAAATTCTGAAATAGCCTTAAGATATCTACGATTAACCATTGCAAGGGGAATTACTCCTGTAAGACAAACGGGGCTTGGTTTTTTCACAGCGGGGGGTTTCCTTGACAAGGCAGGCTTAGATGAACACACACACACATAAAACATAATATATATATATTTTTTTTCTGCCACCCAACGGTTCTCACGGCAGTAGCCACTGACAGCCGAACGATCAAACGCACACACGTACACAAAAAATGTTTTCTACCCCTACGCCAACAAACACATATATAGAAACAGGATACACACACACACGTCTTAAGTAGATTTTTTCTCGCCCCTTATAAAACATCCAATATTCCTTAAATAGTCAGAACTTTATTCTCGGTCACAAAGAACATCTACACACCCTCACCCACATGATTGACCGATGCCTGACCCGTTGAATTCTTCAGCACCGGTTCTCAACATACACTGATAAACAGTTTCGCCATGGGCTCTTAGGAGCATAGTTCGATTTGTTTTTGCTCCGCCTCTGTCTGTTTTGTTTTTCCAACGCGGTTCCTATTTTCTTCCTGAAGAGAAAGACACAATATGGTCCCATTATTCAATCGGATTTTGGTAATTTGTGCCTTTCGAAACACGTGTAGAATGAAATATAAAACGATTTCTTTCAATCTGCGTTCAGCTCCATTTCTTCAATTCACCAATAATATATATATTATATATATATATATATATATATATATATATATATATATATACTGTCCGTTGGTCGAATCTACTGGAACCCTCGTCGTCGTAACCGATGGAGTGCCAACAATGTAACATTATTGACCGAGGTTACCGTGGTCTTTTCCGTAGGCTTTTCTCTCCACGGATAAACCTTATCTGCTTCCCCCTTTACACTTTACATCATGACATCTCTGTGATACACGATCCCTATTGATCGAAAACCTACCCCACCCTTTTTTTTCTCCCCAAAAAGAAAAGCTCTACTTTGTAATCTCTCCCGTCTGTGTGCAGCAGCCCTGTGTGGCTAATAAAAAAGCGTATATATATATATATATTCTAGCGAGTTATAAACAGTAGCCGTACGACATTGTGAAGTATATATGCCACCTAAATGTGGCTAACCCTTAAGGGTGGATGCTATTGTAGCTTGTCACCCCAGGAAGACATCTCCTCCACCTGGCTATTGACACAGTATATGTGCCCTATCAGTGTTTGCAAAGGGAAGTCATCATTCCCCTCTCCAAAATACACACACACACGCACACATACACACACAGAGGTTTAATAGTACAAGCAACAGAAATAGAATCGGAGCATGAGTGAGCCAGAAATGTATCTAGCGGTCCAATAGAGGGCGCTACTGAGCTGATAATGGTGAATCTACATATTCAGCTAGAAACGAGATAAAAACAGTGAAATTGCTATTAGAAGATATAAATTTGACACAGGCATACTTGAACTAGCCAAAAGTATGTTACGTTTTTAATCGGCAGAAGTTACAAAGAAACTCAAGGGCCCAGAGTTTCGTTCATAGCACGCATGAAACTTCTGGAAAAATTTTGATGTAGTTTGTTACGTGTTGGAAACTCTCGGACCTCGACTTACTCTGTGACTTATGCCGATTAGAAATTATATATGTGCGCATGCGCGAGTGTATATTCTTTTATTCTTTTAATTGTTTCAGTCATTTGACTGCGGCCATGCTGGAGGCCCGCCTTAAAAGGTTTTAGTCTACAAATCGACCCCCAAGACTTATTCTTTGTAAGCTTAGTACTTATTCTGTTGGTCTCTTTTGCCGAACCGCTAACTTAGGAAGAAATAAACACACCAGCATCGGCTGTCTAGCGATGGCTGGGGGACAAACATAGACAGACAGACACACACACACACACACAAACGTGTGCACACACACACACATATGTATATATGTGAGGGTTTCTTTCTGTTCCCATCTACCAAATCCATTTACAAGGCTTTGGTCAGCTCAAGATTATAGAAGAAGATTCTTGATTAAGGTACCACTCAGTGGGACTGAACCCAGAACCATGTGGCTGGGAAGCAAGCGTCTTATCACACAGTCATGCCTTCGATTTATACGCACGCATATATACGTGTGTATATGTGTATAGCTAGAGCAATGAGTGGATTGATCGATCACTCGGTTGATAGATAGAGAGGTAGGTTGATAGATAGATAGATAGATAGATAGATAGATAGATAGATAGATAGATACTTTATTGGCCGGTCACACAGGGCTGCACACAGATGGGACAAGTTACAAGGTAGAGCTTTTCTTTTGGGGGATGAAAAAAACAAAAAACAAAAGAAACAAAAAAAAGGGTGGCGTAGGTTTTCGATCAAGAGGGATCGTAAAAGGGAAGAAAAGAACAAAAAAAAATAGATAGATAGATAGATAGATAGATAGATAGATAGATAGATAGATAGATAGATAAGACAGACAGATAGATAGATAGACAACAGAAAGACAGATAGACAGACAGACAGACAGACAGACAGACAGATGATGGGATTTAGGCAACTACGAAATTTGGGTAGACCGACAAGCGTACTCATAACGGGGTTGGAAAACGTATATACAAGATCACATACGGGGCTTGAAAACATATGTACATGATCATATATGGACGGACGTTTGACAGGAAAGGCGAACATAAGGATGTATGGTTGATTGGTTGGTTGAGGGTGTCTGGATGTTTGTCTGATCGCATGGATGATGGATGTCTGGATAATTGGATCTTTGGACAGGCAGACATATTACACATGTATGTATGGTTGGATGGATGGATGGGTGGGTGGACTGATGGGTGGACTGGATGGAAAGGTAGGTAGCATTAAGGGTAGGGTAGATTCAATGATGGATGGGTAAATAAAGAAAGAGTTAGGCATATGGAGGAATAAATAGATTTACGGATGGGATTAGCTGGATGATTAGATAAATATGGGTATGGGTGGATAGGTGGATAGGTGGATCAATGAAAGCGTTAATGGATTTATTGAGGGAAACATGGATGTTTTGGAACGATGGCTGTCCGAATGTTTACACTGATGGATAGATGGATGGATGAATGGATGGATGGATGGAGGGATGGATGGATGGATGGTTGGATGAATGGATGGATGGATGGATGGACGGACGGATGAATGGATGGAGTAATGTATATATACATACATGTATCTAAACAAAGATAAATACATATATATATATATATATATATATATTGAATTATTCAATAATATTTTTATGCTAGTCTATTTTGTCCCTCTGTCTGTCTCATGGTGCGATATGAACATTTAACGTGGCTTTTAGAGTCAGGGTTTTGACTGCTATTTCGGCATGGTGGTGTCTCTCAGACACCCTTATTTTTAGTTGTAAAAAATATTACCATTGTATGGTATTTTTCCCATGCTGGCCACTTGATAATATCGATATTATCCTTATTTATAAATATATATATATATATGTATAATATATCTATATAATATATATATATATATATATATTATATATATATATATATTATTATATATATATAGAAAGAGAGAAGAGAGAAAAGAGAGAGAGAGAGACAGAGATTGATTGATAGATAGATAGATAGATAGATAGATAGATAGATAGATAGATAGATAGATAGATAGATAGATAGATAGATAGATAGATAGATAAACAGATGGATAGATATGTATGTATGAATGTATGTATATATATATATAGGCGCAGGTGTAGCTGTGTGGTATGAAACTTGCTTTCCAATCACACGGTTCCAGGCTCAGTCTCACCGGGCAAGTGTTTTCTACTATATCCTCGGACCGACCAAAACCCAGTGAGTGGATTTGGTAAACAGAAACTGAAAGTAGCCCGTTATGAATGTGTGTGTGTCTCCTCGTGTCCGTGTTTGTCTTCTACCACCGCTTGACAACCGTTGCTGGTGTGTTTACTAAGCATTTCCTCAAAAGAGAATGCTAGAATAAGTACTACTGGGGTAGATTCATTCTACTAAAAAGTTCTCGAAGACGGTGTCCCAACTTAAACTACTAAATATTGTTAAACGCAACCTTGCAAATGCAATGTACATAAGCTATTCACTTTAAATACAACGAACAACCGGCAGTGAGACTGCTTTTAGCAGATCTCCAAATGGGGCTCATGGCAAGCAATGGCTTAAGTAGATTTTGGCCATTATTGGCTCAGACTATGTATCACTTCAGAACATCATTTTACATAAGTCTTTTAAGTCATAATTTGGGACATATACCCAACTCTATCCTGCAGTTGTTGTTTAAATGGAATGTATCCTGGTATTTAGTATTCCTTGGAGAAAATTTTTCAAGGTAGTGTTTGAATATAATGAAGTATTTTTATCTTTATTGATTCCCTTCGAGATAAGGTGGAACGGTGCGGGGCCAGTTAAAGTATAATTTTGTTCTGAGCCTACAACCGAAAGATTAAAATTCTTATGACCTCAACAATTTCTTTACTCATGTATTTATTTTACTTTACTCTGTTCTTTTACTCTTTTACTCTTTTCCCTGTTTCAGTCATTTGACTGTGGCCATGCTGGAGCACCGCCTTTAGTCGAGCAAATTGCCCCCCCCCCCAGGACTTATTCTTTGTAAGTCTAGTATTTATTCTATCGGTCTCTTTTGCCTAACCGCTAAGTTACAGGGACGTAAACACACCAACATCGGTTGTCAAGCGATGTTGGGGGAGACAACACAGACACAAAAACATATACACACACATACATACATACACACACACATACACCATACATATATATATATATATATATATATATATATATATATATATATATACATATAACGACAGGCTTCTTTCAGTTTCCGCCTGCCAAATCCACTCACAAGGCTTTGGTCGGCCCGAGGCCATAGTGGAAGACACTTGCCCAAGGTGCCATGCAGTGGAACTGAACCCGGAACTATGTGGTTCTGACATAAGACTCTATACCAAGTATCTTTTCTTGGTTAACGATGTTTACACAAGCAGAAATTGTATGTGATGACGTCTTCCCGAATTTTCGAGTCATTTCGATATATTCTGACGGTTTTAACCGCTGGTTCAATACCTTTTTCCTGCTATTGAAATTCAGGTCGAGGTCCAAATATATAATACTTTAATATAATGGTCACAACTTTCGAACTGAAACTAAT